>NW_011967245.1:3937542-4015107 GCF_000949405.1 Vollenhovia emeryi | reverse complement strand
GGTTCGCGCCGGCCGAAGCGTCGGCCAGCTCCACCGTGCCCCGAGGATGCGCTGTTTCATTCGTCCGAGAAAGTAGTCGTTCACTTCTGCGCGAGCGTCGGTCTGATTTTTACGATAACGTTGGTCGGCTACCAAATCGCCGCGCAAATATGACGTGCGCGATACTTTACTCGCCGTCCCCGTCGCGCCCTCCGCAGCTTCCCCGTCTCCCGATTTTCCGCTCCCTCGGCGGAACATTTTGTCTGCCCGTTGATCTTCGCGAATTTGTATACGCGCGCTTTCCGCACGTTGTCGGGGAAATGTATCGCGAGCCCGCCGCGAAATATGGCGGGCCTGTGCGCGCTAAAGCAAGGTCAAAATTTGCATCCATCTCCATTTATGGTCAATTCATCGCGCGCGGCATCAGCGTTTTAATAGTTAACAACCCTTTAACATCCGCATTTTCGGCGATGTTGAAGGAGAGGTGTTTTATATATACGAAGACACAAGCCACTTTATCTTATCTTTATTTATATCGTGCATGAATTAATGACGAGGAAATTTCAATCGAGGCACCGTGCATAATTATCGACGTTGAAATCAATTCGTCGCGACGGTCAATTATTTCATTTTTACATCCACTCTTTCATGGCCACCGGGGCACGTAAGTCCCACTTACGTTTTTTCCCTGTTGGATTCCTCGGGATGCCAGTTGAAACAAAGATAATAAATGACTCGGTAATATAAGTCACACGTAATAACGGCCGTGAGAGTCAAATGACAAGAGAGCAAATAATCGAGTAAATATATATTTAAGTATAATTAAACAGTTCGATAACAGCGAATTTCGTACGTTTCGAACCAATTTTTTCGGTTCTTCTTCAGCGCAATAAATGAAATTATTACAGAATACACTGTAACAAAGTATGAAAAATTACATATATAACAAGTATAGCGATTACACTATTAAGAACGGAAATATATAAATTTATGTACTTTTACCAAAAAAATGTTTTTCGTTCTCTGCTGTGTAAATACTTGTTTATACTTGATGAAAAATTATAACAAATTGTAAAATTTACACAATTAAAAGCAAGCAGTTTACTTGTCATACAAGGTAATAATTTTACCTACAAGGTGTAAATTTACTAACGTATGTAAATATACACCGTTAATAGATGGTCCCAATATTACCCGCTATAATAATTGTAATTTTACATGTAATTTTTTCACAGTGTAGAATATCGCAGAGAGAGTTAAGTATAGTTGAAGATAATATAATAAATAAAATAATCTGATCATGGAAGGGTATATAGTTAATATTAACATAGTCGCGAGTAATCAATATCTCGTACGACATCGGATCATCTCCAGTCTTCTCGCGTAAATTTACATTAAATAAATATCGCAAATAGATTTGCACAGCAAAGAATATTAAAGAGAATATCACCTTTCGGGCAACAAATCAACAAAGGAAAACAATAGAATTCATTTCCTGTGAACTGTGGACACGCAACGGTTATCCAATAATATCACGATTCGAATATATTTATATAACTGTTTGTTGTTCCACATTGGTTTTGTTGTTAGACGCATTAAAATGCTTTCTTGCTTGCGATGTAATGAACGCGACAATCTCGCACGTAACGGTGTGAAGTGAATTAAAATGTATGCAACTTTTATACTTGCTCTGCTTTTTTTTTAAGGTTTTGTTTAGTCCTGCTTTAATTTGAAAGACATATTTACGCTTTGCAGAGATTATAATTAAATATGCAGATTATAAAAAAATATGCTGCTATCGTGATTTTGTATAAAAGTCGATCTTTTATTATCACATGATTTCATTTAGCTGTGCATTAATCGAGAAACGCATAAAATTTCGCGTAATTAAATTTAACGAAGAGTACAATGAGCAATCGTGATTAAATTCTTTCTTTGTAGCGGGGAAAAAAACATTGGGGTTCCACGCGGAATAGCGTAACAAAGCCGGTAAGAATTTTACACGGGGAAAGGCGAATTACGTGTCGGGTGAAAGGAAATTTCAATTTTTGTACGGAAAGTCAAAAAGTATGCGACGTTTAGACTAGAGTTGACGTGCTAGACGAGAGATTTCAATCGGAATATTTTCCTTTTGACTGAGATATATTGTATAATTCTACAGTACCTTATCCTGAATATTAGAATTTGGAAATACAAAGATATCAACATTCCTTTTTGCGACGTGTTAGACTTTTTAAAATAATTTTGAGTGTACGCAGTTTGCATTAACTTGTGTCTTCAATCGTTTTATCAGTTTTCTAAAGTCCCGAGAAATATACACCCACAGAAAAAAATTTTCGGATCCAATGCTATTGCACTTCAATGTAAAGTAGGATCGATACAGCGCCAATCATATTTATTATAGAGAAAGGAATACTTTAAATAGCAATGGCTTGTATAATAAAATTAAAAAATAAGAGAAGGAGCTCAGAGCCAGAATAATTTTGTAATCTTAAATTTAAAATTCTAAAATCTAGAATAAAATAATAGTGTGTATCGTCTTTTGTCGAATATCGCGGTGCCAACTTGGTGCGTTGTAATATGGAGGGAAAATTTATACTAAACGCAAGAATATATAAACTTACTTTTATACAAATTACTCTTGTCTCAATCTAGTAATCTTTTTTAATTCGATAGAGGAGAGGAAGAATTATTGATTTGATTTTAATATCGTTTTACTTTTATACTAAACGAGGTTGTGAGAAATATAAATGCGCCAAGAATATTTTTCGTCTCGGTAACGGAAATCCTTTCCGAGGGTGCAGTGATCGAGTTGCATATCGAATATCGAAAACGTCGCGATTATTTAACCCCGTGTTTAAGATTCAATTAGTGAAGCTTTCGGATCTTTCAGCCGAACAATAATCTTTGTTAATTAGCGCGCCGAGCTAAATAGCCGCTAATGAAAACGCGGGGCAATTAATAAGGCTTCGAAAGTCAACTCGATTGTCCTCACCGGAATGGCCCGCGTTAAATCGGCAAGGCTGGATTTCCGCGCGTTTCACAACTTTCGCGAGTTTTACGCTAATCGCAAATTACGAGTCGCCGGCGATGAGAGGCACGTGCGCGCGTTCGGGTTTATCGATAATCGCGTCCCCGTTTACCGCGCTCGAGAGACGCAATTTGCCAGGACGGAGAGACGGTAGAAAATGTCTGCCTCGCGGTCTGCCTCGCGACTATGACCTTGATTTACGATCTTTCGCTGACCCTAACGTCAAGCGAGCACGGCCGGCCGCTCTCACGTGCTCTCCGCCATCAAAATGATCACGTTTACATCGAACGGCGGCGGGCAGTGCGAGAACTGCACGTGTCCCGCGTTTAAGCCCGACAACAACGATTTCCGTCATACGCTCGCATAATTTACGAATACGCCGTTTGTCGGCGACGCGACGACACGCGGCGCAGATCGGTTCATCACCTGTACCGGTTGTAACGAATTAATCCGCGCGTTATGCCGGATTACACGTGACGTGGAGCGCGCGTGTATCGATACGCGAGTGCTTTGTGCGAGAAATTCAATCGTAGAGGTATCGCCTAATTGCGGGCATAACGTCGAAATGTTGCCATTCACAAGGCATCTTCGTGTCGCGGCTTCGCAATGGACACTCGAAACGATTACATTTCGAAGTAAGCAGTGTCGAATTTTTAATTACTTTTTCACTTGTCGGCACATCGAACTAGAAATCTTACCCTTGACTTTCTTGCTGTGATGTGACACTGAGAAAAATTTTCGCCGGATGAGCCAATCAAATAGCGTGTCCGATGGTTAATTTTTCCGACTAACTTTTCCGATGACATTCATCCGATAAAATATTGAATAGACTCGAATGTACACGGAGGGACTTTCTCTTAAAATTTACCTCGAAAATCATGTAATCGTGGGACAACGTGGCATTTCCAAGAATTTCATGAGAGCTTTTTGAAATTTTACCATAGACTTTACCAATAATACTAAGTATACATTTTACTGGTAGAATGTATGATAAAACTTGGAAAAACTCAAATGTTTTTTCAAAATGCCACGTTGTCCCACGATTGGGACCAAAATTTCGACTCAGGTTGTCTCTCTCCGCTCTAGCCGATCGGCGAATTATGAACGAGCGGGGAACAACAATTCCCCTCTCGCGAAACGATCCATTGCCGGCCAGTGTACGTTTCGCTAACATTTGGAACATCTGAGTCCAGTTTTAATTGGAAAGTCGGGAGAAAATCGTCGAGATATCTCTTTCGGCTCGAGATTCAATTTTGATATCGTGAGATTATAAAGATGTATAATTTATAGACTATATTTATGAAATTCTCGTTTCTCCTCTTCTTCTCCCCCCCCTTCTCGAGGGAGGTTTCTCCGATTTGAAGTATCGCTTCGGTACATCAAAGTATCGTTAATTAAACGTCGCCGGTGTACATCGCCAGGGCTATATAGTAATTGCCATAAATATTTCGTGCCGATTAATTACGGGGGATTAGTCGACGCGAAAACCCCGTCTCCACCGCGCGACCGCGCGCCGGCCGCGCGTGGAAAGTCGACGTGCCGTTCTTAACCAGCGCGCGATCGTAATCAGCGATTACTCGATTCAGTGCTACGTGGCGAGAATCGCGAACGGCGAGCCAGCGAAGCCAAATAGACTCGCGGACGATCGCGCGATCGTTGCGAAACGCGCGCACGCATATATCCTGTACGCATATACCCGGGCGGCCGGGACGCACAACGTCGGGGACGAGTTGCGTGCCGAGCGGATTTTACCTCGCTTGTCACCAGCGACTACTGCATTATACGCGAGGGCACTAGTTGTGCCTCACTTTCTCACGATGTAGATTGAGATGTACAACGAGATCTCCGCATGGAATGTCCCCTGTCCGACGTACCGTCATTCGTAGCATGAGAACTTCTAAGTATCGTGTAAAGACGCAGCCGGAGCTCCTAGGTTCGCATAAATTACGGAATGTCGCAGGTGCACATCTGGAAAACAGTTTCTTTCAAATCGAACGAATTTTCCAAGGGGAATTTTTAAAAAAATCGACCAAACTGGCAAAAATGACGTTTATTTTAGTCACGACGTTTCGACCCCTTTATCGGGTCCTTTCCAAGTACAATCTGGAAACTGATAAGAATTCTTCAGTGTCGCCAGCGATAATTAACAACGTCAGTGTTTTTTTGACCATACCTGGCGTTTTTAATAATACAGAAAATTTATTGCGAAAAATATTACCTCAGCCAGGGCTTGAACCTGGACCTCCCTTACACTCTATCCGGGCGTCTCACCAATTCGACCACCGAGGCATATGCCAGGTATGGTCAAGAAAACACTGGCGTTGACAATCTCAGACATTATAAGTGCTCAAACCGTAATATAGAAAAAGAACTCTTTAATATGGACGTAAAATACCTAAACTTGACTGAACATTTTAATTTATGCCGAAACAGAATGGGTTCATGAGTCTGTAGCAGCAATTCATGATATCATATGTGAAATTGTTACAAGTGAACAATTAAATATTTTTGTAGTTAGAGAAATGAATAAATTAATAAATTAAGAGTAGAAGTAACAAGAAGAAATTTTCTTTCAATTTTGATCTCACTTTTATTTAACTTGAAAGAAATTTCTTCACCTTAACCACAAAATTTCATTCGATTAAGACGGGAATCTTTAGGAGAATTCATATCTATTTCCTCAAATCTAGCAAATGTTTTAGTAGAAGTGAGTAAAAATTTAGTAGATTCAAAGAAACATGATTTTAACGTATCTCATTTATTGAACTTAAATAAATCTTTTTTTCTGGGTGTACGATTATATGAAGAGACGAAAACGCTCGTTGAAAAAGAGAGAGAGAGAGGTTTATTCGAAAGAAAAATACCTGTACGTAAATGTTTATTCTGAAATCTCGGTTTTCCGTATTGCAGTCTTCAATATTTTACTAACTTGATGGCTAACATGTATAAGTCTGTTACCTTGTGCTAGGGATATGGCGGTAAGCCAGATTCCGTTATACCGAATCTACACTCGTAATCTCAAAATTGAAACTCGTGTGCGGAACCCGACTGCGATTCTATACGACCATGAAATTCTCCGTCGTCTCACAAATCAAAATTAGAGTAGGAATCTACACACATATTTGTTGGCATAAGCTCGCAATAGGGGCAAATAAAGAAGAAACGAGTTGTGTGACGAAGCGTCTCTGTCCTTTGGCTTCGGTCTATGGAATTTATTATAAATAATTTGCATGCAAATCGAAGAATGGATGCAAAACGCGTTACCTAAAACGTTCACTTTGCAACAATATCAGGCTTGATAAATTAAATTAAATTATTTCTGCTTTGGAAAAAGGGAATGGGTACCAAAAATATATTTGACGGATGAAAGTTTACAAAACTCTGAAACGGGATCATTTTGGCGCTGCCGATACAAAATTTTGTGCAATTGTACGCCGAAGCCTTAGGAATTGCCGCGTGAAAGAAAGTCAGTTCTCGAGACTTTCACGAGTGGAGATTGTAACGAGAAAGAGTTCATCCGCGCGTCATCGATGCTCGTGCGATTGTTTTGCAGTAATTCCGCGGCTTTTTTTTTCATCCCGTCGCTTCGGTAAATAAACGCGCCTGCATGTGCCAATCGCGTAATGCGCGAATACGGAAAATATTTGATAACTAGCCGCACGAGTATGTGGAACGGCATCGGTGTGTCGCGTCGGCGTGTAACTCGATTTGCGGGAACAATCTTTTTTGAAAATAACCGAGTCTCCGCGGATTATTTACGGTCGAAGTTAGACGTGTGCGCGCGATCTATCGCAGTAAACTTTCAAACGTATGAAACTTCCACTGCAACTTGTTACTTGTATCAGTAAACAATGGAACCGTAGTCGACCGCAATACGCTGTTAATCATAGCGCAGTCTGTTTTCACACCGTTATTTCACCGATGAAACAATGTAGTCCGAAAATGATTATAACTGATTCCACGCTTTACAGACTGTTGAGGTAAACAATTTGGAAGATAGCGCTATTCACGCGAGAGAATTATTCCACCAAATTGATCTCTCGTGTGACAAAAAGCAATCTATCTTCCGGCTAATACGTTATTGCACACCGCGCAGTTTGCATTACGCATTCGCTTATCGCGTAGAAATCTATTTATATTTCTACAGGCTGGAATACGCGGAATTGCTTGTTTTTTGCGGCGTCTACATCCGTTAAAATGAGAGAAGCCGACTGATAATTCGCCGATTCTCGGAAAAGGAGGAAAAATCATGACGCGCGTGATCGAGATAGGAACAAAAATGGGGGGAAAAAGTGTTCGACTGTTATGCCAAACGTGATTAGTGTAACCACTGACGAATCAGCGTTCGTCATAAAATGTACAGAGATAAAGGAACGCACGAAGAAAATCTCGAGAACCGATATGAATTTACTAAAAATGTCAGGGTAAAAAGTGGTCGCGGCGTCGAGGCGGTTCACGAATTCGACATTCATGACGGTTGCGAATCCAACGATCGCGAAGAAGGCAAGAAAGAGGAGGCTTCTCGCCTGATGTGCGAACAGCCGGCCGGAATCCAGTCGTTTTGCAAAAAGCACCTAACAAATTCCGCGCGGTTTCGCGGCCGAGTCACCGTAATTAGTCCTGCTTTGTCAATTAGCCGAGACACGAGTTGACACTTAATAGTAAGTTAATGTCGCGGCGAACGCTAATTGGGAATAGTCGCGCATGGAATCGAAGGGTTCTTCATTTTCATGTTAATCCGATAATAGCTTTTTCAAGCCTGTCGCGAGGCCAGGTATGCTCGACTTTAACAAAACATTTTCATCCATTTCGTGTAGAACATTCTAAATACTCTGTTCCTTTACTCTTTATGAAGTTTCTGCGAGTACACGCTATTTTAATTTAACCGAGTTCTCTCGTTTACATCGTTGAATTTTAATTCGTCAAACGTATGAACTTATTAATTATTATATAAATGTTGATCTAAAATTTTTACAGGACAACTAAATTGAAAGAGAAAATCTGAAATATCCTTTATATGTGCATAGTAATAAGAAAGAATCGCTTAATATAAAATATTCTGAAAAAGAGAGAAATATAAAATAGTTTGGGCATTTTAAAGCCCTCTTTATTTTAAGTGACTTTCGTACTTGATATAAGCCAAAAATATTTCGTCGAGAATCAATACTCGAATTAATAATTAATTCCGCGACATAGATTTCTGTCAGTATGCAACGTCGCTTAATTATATTACGTGTTTTAATATAGATGCTTTCATTATGCGCTTTATAACTCATTCATTTTTAATATTGCTCTCATTTCGCAAGCAAATTCCAGTGATTTTTTACGGAATTTCTCCGTTAATTTTGTCGTATAACGTTGAAAATCCTTAAATTTGTAAACGTCAATAAAGCTCACATTCAAACGGAAATTTGAATAAAAATTTCGCGATTTATTTTTTTTTCGCCAAATCTAATTTGTAGGATTTTTACATTTTATTTGTGAAATACCGCTGTATCCTTGAAAAATGTCAGAGGCTATAGGTATTCACGTGATGTAAATTATAACATCATTGAATGATATATTGAACTAGTTTTTTCCAAAAAACATTTAAGTTATATATTGAACACCGCTAGCCGTCGGTAACGTTAATGCATTCAAATACAATGAAATGTTTGGGAAGCCGAATGCATTTTTCAGCAAATGCTATTGTGAGTATTTAAAGAACGATAGGCGATTATACAACTTGCTCGCACTGTCCGTTTCCGCTTTAATACATCGCGGATTAACGGCTGACAACAATGTTCATGTTGACAATTGGACACCGCGATCCCCATGGCTCGCCAAGAAACTCCGTGATCCGATGTCGCGGTCTATTTCGAGAGCGCCGAGAAGCTGTATTACTGGCGGCGGATTCATAAGCGAGAGAGCAAGGCTCTCGGAGCATATGCTGCTCAGTTAATCTCTCACGTAGTGCCTAACTCGTTGGTATTTCGCTGGAGAAAGTAGCGATCCCGCAGTGGTGCAGCGCACCGTCGAGGTTCTCGCGCGTCACAGCTGCGGATAAATTTCGACCATTCCTGTGCTCCGAAATTGCCGCGCGGATTATGACAAGTGCAATCGCGTTTGGTCGCGATCGTGTTACTCAATTAGCCTCGACAACCGTGAAAAGAATCACCCGCACGCCGCGGTTTAATTAAGTTTCATTCGGCGATCGACCGAACTCGCGATTATCAACACACTTGTGACGAGCGCGATCCTTTCCGCGACGAGGCAATTTTTGATGCGGTAAAACCGAGGGGGAAACCGCTGAGGGCATTGTGGTGTACAGATTGGCGGCTTACTGGGCATTACTAGGCATTACTAGGCACTTTTTGGGCATTAGGCCTTACTGAGGCATCATAAAGATAAAATAAGATAATAAGATAAAGTAACGCCCACTGGGCATTAGTGGACATTGGTGTACAAGATTTCGGTCAGCGGTTCCCCCCGCGGGTAAAACCGAACTGCACCCGCTTCTGAAACAGCGCGGACTAACGAATAGAATATCTATCGGGGTACGGCAGACCTCCTTATCTTTTCAGTGGCTGTTCGGGTTTTCCGCTTTAGGAAAGGAGAAATTTCTGTCCTGGCAAGTTAACGCTTTTATGAAACACTTCGCGACTGCAAACCATGGCTGCTCCACGAGCGTCGTAGTAACTTCGTAATGTTGCTTTCTTACCGCTCGATGCTTTGTAGGACACTGCGGAGCAAGTGGCGAAATGCGAAGTGCATTCTCTCGCGAAGTGTGTATTTAGGGGGAAGGTCGTTTAGCATCGCCTACAAAGGGTGTTTCGTCTCCTCTAAAGAAATTAGCGTCACTTTTAATACGAGCGCCAGCATTTTCGCGATTCTTCGCGGCGCTGTGACAATTATGCGCGGGGTCTGCGTCTGCCAGCAAAAGTCACCTCCGTTGGAATTAACGCCGTGACAAAAGCTTTGAGATATTTCGGCTCGAATGAACTCGGCCAGTCGGTATACATTAATCGCGCATCGGGGACAATCTGCCCACGTTTTTACGTAACGACGCCTCCCTCGGGTATAAAGGTCGGGGGCACTTTCGGAGAGTTGACGATTTACGATAATACCGCGGATCCCGCGCGCGGTTAAATTCGAAGCGGAATTGATGGTCTCGCGCGGTACGTCAGATTAGATTGTAAAAGCGAGTTACACGCGGAATCGCGCAACTGGATTACGATGTCGAATCATGCGCCTGGAATGAGTTACATATGCAGCAGTGTATCGGAGTCCGCATATACGAGCCGGCTGCAGATATTCCGATGACAGCGCGCGCGCCGCATGCTCCAAGGACGCGCGGTATTCGCGGAGTGAAACTTAACCGCGCGTGTGCGGCGGAGCCGGCGGGGAGGAGACCGGGGGTCTCGGCCGACTTAAGGACATTAATTTGGGGCATAAACGAGGCGTACACGCGTTCGCGGGGGGGGGGGGAGGGGAACGCGAAAATTAATTGCGGCGGTCGCCGCGCGCTCGTACTCTACATAGTCTTATCGATACGCGCGATTTCACGCGAACGCTTCGTTGAGAAGAGAGACAAAAAGAAGGGAGGGGGGAGATAATTATTGCAGCATCGTGCCGCTGCGTGACGACCGCGACCGCGAGAAATATGCGCGTCGCTTGTACGCGTCTGCGACCAGAAAAAAAGATTTAGTCAGATTGAACGAGTGAGATACGTGGAAATCGTGGTTCTTTGAATCTGCTAAAATTTATATTTACTTCTACTAAACAAGTTTTTTAATAAACAATAATGTCGTGAATCAGGACCGATATACAGGGTGTCTCATTTTAAATGATCCACGCAAATATCTCCAAAAATAGGAAAGATACGGAAAAACGTATCCAACAATTAAATTAGAAAAAATAAAAAATAATTATTATTATTATTTAATAATAAATAATATTATTAAATATAAAAAATGAAGTATCTACTTTGTATAAATCTCCATTTTACTTGGCGCAATTTGATGATATCATTACTTTTGTAGAGACAATAAAAATTATTTGTTTCTAGCAAAATGTATCCAAATAATTAAATGATATAATTCTTGATTGGATGGCGCTTATACTTGGCGTCTTTTTTTACGTTTTTTAAGTTTATATTTACTTCTACTAAAACATTTCCTAGATTTGAAGAAGATATGAATTCTCCTGGAGATTCCCGTCTTAATCGAGTCAAATTTCGGTTAAGGTAAAGAACCACTTTGAAGTTAAGTAAAAGTCTAGTGAGGTAGAAATTCCAAGAAAATTTGATTTCAACTTTTTTCTGGGTATACCACAGTCGGCCGGCGACGCGCGAGTGTAACGCAGCATTTTTAAGCAAAGTAATAAAATGCAATCCCGGACACTTGTTTGTAACACGAGGAGCACGGTGTAATCCTTAAGTGCACAGTGTGTTATATTTGTATTCTTAATACACTTCTAGTGTTTTATAGAGATGCGCCGGTGTACCGTCGTGCATTACGTGGGTAAATATTACACGTGCAGATTTCTCTTCGGAAAATATGTGCCTGTTAGGACATTACTTCCGTTTCTCCCGCATTTTTAAACACCTCTTTTGTGTTTACGATTATTTCTCTCATTTGAATATTCTCATGCGAATATTTTTACCTCGTTTTCTTCATATGTAAAAATACCTTTCGTGTATTCGCGAGTTCATTTGTCAGACTCTTGGCGTGTATAATTTTATTTTTACAATAACGTGTATAAGAATCGTATGTTTTTTAAGCGTTTCCCTTTCGTCCCGAAATTATATTTATAGTTTTTGTAGTCGCACGATAATATTTTTGGAAGATTAGGACAAGGAATCGTAAAGAAACAACGTCTCGTCTACGTTAACGATTTTCGCGATTCGTTTAGCGAGTCCAAGGCGACATGCGACAGCGATGGGACGATTATTTCCATTCGTTTGAACACGAAAACAGCGTAATGAACCGTAATCGGTCGGTCTCGCGATATTTACAAGCCGCGTTTCGGCACGTGATGATACTTTTCATTGGATCGCAATGGCGGACGGGAGTGTCGCTCTCAGGAACGCTCGAGCGTACTGTTAAATATGCAAAGTGGACCGCAATAGGTTTACTCGAGCGATATTGCGTGTTTTTGAGATCGGCGCGCACTGACGAGCGATTATCTCTCGCGAGAGCGCGCACGTCGAAAGACTGTAATCGGCGCCGTCGATATATCGACGCGCGCACGCGAGAGACTCTTAGATGGGTCGAAACGGTCCTCACTTCATCCCGTCGCGTCCGAAAAATCGACCGAATGGAACGTAATGGTCCGCGCGAGCTTGTGTACCCTCGCGGGACCATCCGCGCTGCAAATCGCGCGATAAACGAGGCTCGTAACGCGCAGTCGCGATGTGATCCGGTCAGTCTCGAATTGGCCGCGCGAAACGAGAGAGAAAGAGAAAATCAGAATCATCGTTTATTTAACGCTCTGGGACTAGTCCCCTCCGGTGTATAGACACCTTTACAGAGCAACAATAAGCTAGGCTAATGCACTTAATATTTAGAGTATACATAACGCAGCAAATAAAAGAGAGAAAGGTAAAAAGAAAAGATACGATAATATGAAGGTTAAGATAATTAAGTAACAAGCATGAACACACATAAAGAAATGCAAGTTAACGCGTAACACAAATAACAGCAGAAATAGCAGTAAAACAGGTATTATACTAGCGACAAGCATTGCATTAAGCATTCAATTAAGAGACGTAAGATCATTACGTCTCGCAATTGTAACGAGAAGGCAAAGAAAGAGAGAGAGAGAGGGGGGGGAGGGAGGGATTGTTTGATATTTATTTAGCTTTCTCAGCTATTTTTAATACGTTAAAATTTGTTGCAATATATTCTTTTAACGCTCTTTTAAAAGACTGATAAGGATTCTTCAATGCCGCCGGCGATAATTAACAACGTCAGTATTTTCTTGACTATACCTGGCACTTTTAATAATACGGAAAATTTGTTGCGAAAAATAGTGCCTTTTAAACGGCTCAATCCTTTCACACTGCCTTATTTCGGTGGGTAACACACTGTACATTTCGCTCCTTCATAGAGCATACTTTTTTTTACGAAATTGAATTGCAATATCTCCCGCCTGTCCAGTTTGTCTTACTCCTCCTTCGCTACCTACTACTACTTCGAGTTTACTTCTCAAATGCTCTGGAATCATATTTTTTTAATCTTAAAGGGAGGGAGAGAGCCAGATTTACCTGCCCCTCGTAATCCACGATACTTTATCGGCGCACTATTTCGCGGGCAGGCAAGGATCGTTATCGTTGTTGGCGGCGCGGGTCTCCGGCGCCTCCGGAGACCCCGTATTGCCGCCGTTTACCCCGTGCGTTGACGAAAACACGAAATGCGGAGTATTTCGAGCGGTTGCCGATAGTATTGGGCCATAATGTCGGTGTAAGATGAGAGATACGCGCCGAGTCTCTCAGAAATCGCGCGCCCGTCGTGGGAGTCGTGGGATCAAGCGTCCGCGGGACTTCGCGCTTATTGAATTCAGAATCTGCCCGCGGAAGGTGAACATCTCGCGGGATTCGCGGCCTGCGCTTTTTCGAAAAAAAAAGAAGACTTTTCGGTTTCCCTGGGATTTGTGAAAATCAAGACCCACTCACCGAGCAGCTCCCTTTAATCGCGCGGGGGAGGGAGAAAAGAGTATCCGCGCGATCCGTATTTTCCGAACGAGTGACCTTTCGCTGTTTAAAACTGAATTACTTTGAATCCGAATTGGCGAGTAGTACACGGCGAGTGTACGCCGGTGATTCGCGAGTCCGAAACGCCGCGGAATCGCGGTTAAGCGAAAAAGAGCGACGGAGAGCGTATACGAATCCACAAGAGGAATGCACAAACGCGGGGGAAACGAGGTTTTCCCCATCGGATATTACATCTATCGCCCCGAAGCGGTTCGCATGAGCGATACTTTGATTAAACGTACGGTCGAGCGTGATACCGATTCGCCGGCACCTTGCGATCGGGCGGGACGCGGCGAGCCGGTAGCCCGGCATCTGGCGAGCCGCGACGCGTAAAAGGAGCAACGGGGCCGCGCGCGGTCCGCTTCCTCCGACGTCGCCGCGGCGCGGGCTCCACGCCGTAATCTACGACGTCTTATCGATAGCAGCCGGCGGATAGCTCGGTGCAGCTCGATCGATGGCTGCACACGACTTGCGCGGCAAAGGAGAGCTCTCCGACGACCGCGATACGCTATGCTCGAATTACGCCTCGAATATTATGGTATACATCCATATTGAATCGCGCGCGCGAGCGTTGCATGTTTGAGTTTCTTTCACTTTTTACACTTCGACGTTCGACGTATTGTACGTTGCTGTCCATTGTTCGAGAGTTCCCGCCGTGAACTATTATGCATTTTTCTGGAATGGAAAACCGGCGAGGCGTGTCGCGTTCGTCGAATAATTCTGTTTTCATCAAATTTCAGCGGCGAGCTTCGCGTGTCGGGCGTGAGCGCGTGTCACGGGATGAATAAGCTTTCAGCATGTGAGCCGGGAATGATAAAGAGCTTACTTAATTATTAGGGCAGACAAGTTTATCGCGTGGTGATATGAAAAATGCGAATTCTTCTGATCGCAGTCATCAAACTTCGGCTCTAAAAAGCCAAAAAACATTTTAATGAAAGAGACTTTGATAAAACTTTAGCGCCAATATAATCTCTCTCTACACTTCGCCCCGCTGCTGAAGTTAAGAGGACAAACGCGACTTCGTGTGCGACGAAAAAGGCGAGATAGCGCGCGGGATTTAAAGGAGTTCTGAGAATCGTAAAAAAAAAAAAGAATTGCGGAGAAACGAACCCGAGAGGAGAAAAGATATGATACATGAAGAGAAAGCGAGGCGTGGAAGCTCAGGCGGGCGTAAAGTTATGGGTGGAACAATTCAAACAATTACAATAACAATAAATGCGGTCGCGGGGAGCGCGGAGAGGGAAAGAGAAAGAGTCGTTATTGTCTTAGTCGGAGACGACGACGACGACGACGGCGGTGACCACGAAGAAGACCACGAAGACGACACATTTCCTCGGGCGAACGGGCTGTTTCTAGCACGCCTTGACCTTCCGCCTATGGCCCGAAATAGCACTTGTATTTTTAGTCGCGGCTTTTGAACACGCGGCACCCTCCTCTTTCGAAATACCGAACCTCCTCCAGGATTCGCCGCCGCTTTCGACGCAGCCTCCTTCCGCTTTCTCGCCGTCTTCCATTAATTAGCGCGCGTCTCTCTTTTTGCGCGAGTTCGCCAAGCTTGCGAACTCCCGGAAGGTCGCGTTACTTTGCGCGCGCCGTCTCCCGCCGTCTCGCGTCGCAAATTGCGACGTTTTATTCCACAAGTTTATAATTAAATGCTCGCTTAAATATTTACTGATTCAATCTGCGTCAGGTATAACATAATACTCCGTAGTATCCGGCACATTAAGGCAATTGCTGATTTATGATGTTTTATGCGTCGGGATCTTATATTAGTTTTCATACCCGTCGGAAATATTCGCGTTTACATATTTTCCACGCTTGTTGGATAAATTTGAGCACAATGCAAACTCCTCGCGCCTCAGTCCGTTCACGCAGCTAGAACACATTCTCTTCATTTGATAAAAGTGCGGGTTTCATGAAATCATAATTATTAAATTAATTCCCTTTCTAAAAAAGAGATGTTACCAACGCGAATGTCGTTAATATTGAACAGTTGAGGCCTCTTTCCCGCGATGCCGATTAGTTTTCTCGAAGCGCGGTGTGCTTTACTTCTCTTTTATATTCATAGTGAATGAAGATTTGTGATTTAGTAATATACATTTGTATGCATCAACTATTGAGGTAAAATCTCGTATCTTTATAATTAGAATTTAAGTAACAACAATTTTTGTTTCGAAACATTTTCTCGATTGAACAGAATTAATCGTTAATTTAATCAATGCCAATAAGTCCGCGGAATAATACGCAAAACGTAGCAACAGTCACGGAACAAAGTATTAAGTACGGAATTTTCCATTGCGTAGGCAGGCTAACGAATTCTCAACGTTTTTTTGTTGTTTTTCACTCGGCCTGGTATCGTACGACGATTAAGCGGGCCAACGAATTCTCAACGTTTTTCTGTTGTTTTTCTCTCGGCGCGGTGACGTACGATGTTTTTGCGTGCCATCGTGTGCCTGAAGGTCGGCCGCGCTATCACTCGCTCGCCGAACGTCGAGCCGGCAGGCAGCAGCGAGAGTCGCTCCGTGCGTGATATTACTTTTGCGTTATCGGTTTTCAAGATTCGATCGGGATGACTGCAGGGATAAAACGCTATCGATTTGTACACCTTTATTAGTAACAAGTAACGTTCCTCGATTAATTATTACGTTTCTACAACTTGTAATGAGAAACGAATTGCCTGTTAAGGCGACGGCTCTTCATCAACGTATACATTAAATATTTCGCGAGACTAACTCATCTAAAATATGAATGTAAACTGTGGTACTTTGTCGCGGTTACGCACCGCGCTTTTAATTATCTATCGATTTCGTGTAATCCGTTTCATTTTCGGAAAAGGAGAGATTTTTGTGCGATTTCGGCGTTCGCGCTGTAATTCGCTCTGTCGTTCTTCGATATTTCGTGCGTTTCGCGGCATCTCACATCGCGTACGGGAGTGCCCGAAATTTCGCGCGATCGATGATTTTCGCGAGTGAGTGTGTGAGTGCAAGAAGGAAATCTGAGAGGAGGAGGAGGCTGAGGAGGCATCGGGCAACAGTGGAGAAATCGGTAAGGTGAGTGTCATACACTTTTATGTGATTTGCTACTTGTGCAAAATAAATCATCTGTTCTGTGTTTTCATTTTATTTATTCAAATAATTCGAACGAGGATTCGAATAAGTGTTAGAGACCAAACCATATGTATAAAATTTTGTAAGTTTATATTTCAAAGGAAGGCTTTTTCAGTATTCTATATAATTATTTGAATAAATATCTATTTTAAAAAATATAAAAATATGAAGTATATTTAATACAATAATTTTGATTTTACACAATTAGTCTATAATGATCATATACATATTTGTATTGTTACAGTTTAACATATATAGTTGACGATCTACAACTCTGCTGTTACAATTCGCATCAGTGAGTGATAAATTACTTTTTATGTTAAATTGACGTTGCGCCTACAATTACTTCTTTGCATGTGCATAAATTCTTAAAAATATACATACAATGTTCAACTACAAACTGCGCGTGCGAATCACGCGTTTTGTCATTTCTAGTTATAATAAATAACTGTTGCAAACGCGACCGCGTATCTTTTCACAGCATCCTAAAAAGTGGATGTGTTGGCTGCATTTGGAGGTTTAGTCACCTTTCCCGTACCTTTAGAAAATTTAATTTCGAATTAAAGTCGATAGTCGTTTAAAGCGGCGACCTCCGTGGCGCCGATTAAAAATTTCCCCGGCTCTTTCTCCGCTGTCAGAAATATCGCGTCTACACGCGGCGATGATGTTGCGACGCAGTAGCGACAAACGACGTATGCGCGCATAATCGTCCGTAAACTTCGCAAACGCTCGGTCATGATTCAAGCTATACGGACGGGCTCGCGTCTCGCGGGTGCCCGAGTCGCTCGTCCGCGAAATAGCCTCGCGCCAGTGCGCAACATCGCGTCTTCATTATTTTCGGAATTTCCGCGGCGCGGCGACGAGAGTAACCTCGGCCGCTTTCATCTCCGACTCTTTCGCGCCGATTTGCCGAACGTTTCCGGCGGGAAGCACTGCGTGCACGCTAACAAATTAGCGATTGACTCCTGGGACCCCCCGCTCCTTTTCCAAACTCGAGAGATTCGTGCTCTCGCCGACCTGCTCCCCGCGACCGAAGCTGACCATTCGCTCGCCGATGCGATTCGCATCGGTACGAAGAACCAAGCGGGCGGGTAAAATTTGTAGGCGACCTTGAATACATCGCGCGGGAAATTTCTTTCATCCGTTTTACGGCTGTGACGTTCCGTATTGCGTCACTGTCTTCTTTCGCAAAGCGTCTTTTGCGCGTTTTGCATTTCTCTAACAATAGTTCGCAGCGAAAGATGGAAGAGACGGAGCCGGTAAGCCGAGCACGTGGCTTTATTTCACCCTTTGCCAATGAACGTTACGACGTGAGTTTCATTACGGGAGAATTTGAAGGCTCGAAAATGTGGTGTCGTTTTTCTCACGATACGTTTTCTTACGAATCACTCGTTCGTTCATCGGAAATTCACCGAAGTACAAGCTGAGGATATTAAGGGGATCCTAAAGCCGTCTGTCTTATCGACATTCTTTGTTAGAAGTAATCTTTTAATTGGCTTTATAGAAATGCAAAACTCGAAAATGGTTCGAAACGTTTGAAGATTGATTAATAAATTCAATAAAAAGTTTCGCGTTGGGTATTTTCGCACGAATGCCTGCGTTTGGCTCGCACTTGGCCCTCTTTTTTCCCCCTCGCCAAATTTATTATAGATGCGCAGTCACCACTCGTTCCACGTAGTTACAAAGAAATGTTCTACGTTCGCACCACGTATAAATATGCTCGGCGCTAATTAATGTTTACGCGAAAATACGCACGGTTTTTCGTTTCATTTTCGCGTGCCCGCGCGCGGGAAGCGGCCGAGAGTGCGCGCACATTGTTCTCCATTTAGACATAATCAATAACGCATTTAACTCTTTCTAGTCGCTGCAATTTTTTAACTTGGCTCGCAAATTCCGCTACAAGCCCCCAGGCATCAATCCACATTAAGCACGACCGCGACCGTTGTTTCTGGCTTTACGCATCCGTTTTCTGAACCGGAAAAACGATTCCCCTCCACCTGCCTCCTCCTCGTTCGCCGTTCCCTTTGTCATCGCCACCTTCTTCGCGTATCGTTTGCTTTCGCTATGGGAACCTTCTACGCCCGATCCCGTAAACCGCTGTAAATTCGCGGTATATAGCATAACCATCGCGTGCCGAGGCGTTTATGCACAGTTGTTTACGCTGCAAGTGTTTAACGAACCAATTATCCCACTCGTGTTTGACGATTCAGTAGAAATGCTTATTGACGTTGCACCTTGCGAACGTTATACGTCATCTCCATATCAAATCGTTCATTGATGTTAATCCGTTTCGTCGCCTTCGCGTCAACCGCTACGGTTGTACGGCTTTGGACGTATATTGTAATTCGAAAAGAACTGAAAACTCGCACGCGAAATTATTTATAAATAAATAAAAGAAAGGGCCAAATAATGGCGAGCTAAACAAGGTGACAATGTGAAAGGTACACCTAGACGATCGTTAGAAACGAACGTTTCGACTTTTACGAAGTCTCTCCAGCGGCGCAATTAAATGTCAAAAAACATAATTAACTTAAACAAATAAACTGGCGAACATATAAAATTAACATAATCGTCTTGTGGGACGGTATCGCGAGGGACGCGCCGTAAAGTGACCAGAGCCCATGTCCATGTCCACACCCAGAGGAAAGACTTATTTGGGTTAAACAAATGCGATACGTTAAAATCCTGTAAAACGAGATAAAGCAGGATAATAAGATAAAGCAATGGCCACTGGGCATTAGCAGGCATCGGTGTGATTTTCGTCGGCGGTTTTACCCCTTGCTTTTTTCCTCAGATTCCTCGCTCGACTGTATTGCATAATCCGACGCAATCGAACCTGCTTTTCTTCGCGTGCAACCGGTAACTTCTTTGGTATCGTGCGTGATGAATATTACGCTACGCGGCATAAAGTTAATTATACGTTAAAGCCCGGTTTGACGACAAGCGCGGTCGAGGACGAAATGCAGGCGGGCGCGAGGGAGCGCAGATGCGACGCGGCGCGAATCGCAAATGCAGCGCGCGAGCGTAGCCGGTGGCGTTTTCCTCGCCCGGTGAGCGGAGTCGGAACATGCGAGCGTGGAATTTGTCGGGGGGGCTTACAAAACCGAAACACTCGGGCGAAGTTAATTATACGTTGATTTCGCGTAATCGAAAGTACGCGCCGCCCGCCGCAACAAAGCGCCGTGCCGCGCGCGCGGACGTGTAATGTAATTCGGCGCAACGAAATGCGCAGCTCGAACGCGAAGCGCGACCCCGACACCGAACTTAATTACTTAAGCTCACGTTTAAACTCCGCCATGAATCCAATTACTTAAAACGGGCGCGCGCGAACCCTGCCGCCTGCCTCCCCGAAGATAACTCGGATCTCGCGTTATCATCCCGTTTTCTCCCCCTTAAATGAGTACTCGTAATAAAACGCACGAAGAAGCCGAATCTAATCGATTATGCGGAAACCAGCAACATTTGAATTGGCGGAGCCGTAAGTGTTACTCTGCGAAAAAAAAAAAAGAACAGACAGCAACCCATTTTGAGGCCCACAATTAGTAATCGAATTATTTGGATTGTTCGTAACTTTACTCTCGAAAAAATTTGTACCGGTTTTTTTTCTGTAAGTTAAGCAACTCATTTCGGTTAGTGCCTCTTAAGTGAAAATTATCTTTGCGTTGCAGAATATCGGCAGAACTAATTGAGAGAATTGATTAGTAATTACTTAAAAATCTTGGACATAGATAGAATAGCTAATTGCGATCTTTAGTTACGCGGGGTAAAATTCGTAAAAGATTAAAGTTACGAACAATCCAAGTAATTTGATTACACTGATAAAAAACTTGTTTTAAACTAAGTAAATAGATTTACTTAAAATTTTTTTTACTGAGGTAAATATTTATTCTATTTAAATAAAAGTATCACATTTCAGGTAAATCTATGTATTATATTAAGTAAATTAATTTAAATCGTTACATTTTCTACGTTTAAATAAATATTTCATGAGATATGGAATACTATTTATTAAATGAAATAATTCTTTTTGTTAAATGAGAAATCCAATTTTCTTCGCCGCGAAAATTACATCTTAGTGAACATTTAATAGAATTAAAATAAAATTGTTTTAATGAAAAATTATCTATTCTTTGACATTTAATAAATACTTAAATTAAAGCAATGCATGTTTTAATTCGTTTATTATTTTTTAAATTTAAGTTAATAAACTATTAGGAGCCACTTAATGAATAATTTTCTTGAATAAAGTAATATGTTTTTGGAGTAAGATATTTTTTATCAGTGTACTAATTGTGGGCCCCAAAATGGGTTGCTGTTTTTTTTCCCAGAGTAGGGCAAGGTGACTAAATGCGGATCATTAATTAGATGAGTAGCTAATAAGCGACATAAAAGCACGTCGATGTCTTTTATGATATCGACAATATAACATAAAGTTGTAAATATATGAAAGAATAAAATTTAAGTGAATTACTTCAAAATGTCGCTTATTAGCGACTCATCGAATTTTTCATCCGCATTTGGTATCTGATTCGAATTTGGTCACCTTACCCTGTGGTGTATCGCGTAGACATTTGGCTGTCGCGCGCTTAAAACTGATTTGTAGCTAAAGTACCGGCGATCGGGTTTCATCATTGCGCGGTAGAATTCTTCGTGTATTATGCGAATTACTTTTAATGTCGCCCTTACGATAAAAGCGCGAGGAAGATATATATGAGCCGATAGAGTTTCAGTTATTAATTAAGCTAAGATTTATGAAAAACGGGAAGTTCAATTGCTCGAGAACGTGGCGACATGGAAGGAAAGGAGGACAAGAAGATGGTTCTTTTAGACTCGTCAAACGAAAAGGTGTCGGGCGATGTAAAAGAAAAATAAGCTTTAGCTCTTGGGATCTTTTAGAATGGAAATCTGCGTCTGATCTGTCGGTTGCGATTTCGTAAAAGAAAAAAAAATGCACGTTGGGAAAGAATTTATCAAAGAGGCGTATCGGATTTCGCGGAACGGCTCTGGCTCCGATGCGATTAACACTTTCACTACTGTTTGGCGTTTGCACAACGACCGTTTGTATCATCGGTGATACGTTGATGGTGAAAGTGTTAACATCGCCGCGTTTCCATTGCCAGACAATATTATTCGAAACGATCGACAGATAAAACGTGACAGCGAGCTATGCGACGCGAGCGCGTACATGACGCAATCACCGTTTTATGTACAATAGATAAACAGTCTGTACATATCAATCGCAGGAATACGAAGCCGAGGGGAGGAATCCTGCGGAATTTTTTGATAATATAAATTAGAGGATCAAACATTTTAGAAAAAGCAGCGAGTTTAAACCACGAATATATTGCGCTTTCCCGAAAATTATTTTCCTTAGTTAATGTTTCAACGTTGTATCGTAATTTTGCGCATCGTAAATTCTACACAATCTAAATATGCACATTAAAAAGTGCTGCCGTTTACGGCTGCGTACAGATCCGCAATTTTAGTATGCGAATCATTGCGTATCATTAAAAATATATACGAGGTAATTATGATATGATAGACGGTATAATTCATTCATATTTTATTTTAATCTTATATTAATAATAGTCGATTTTATTTCTGCGTATAATTGTAGAACATGCATTCATAAATGAATAATAATATTAAAGCGCGACGATCGCTAATTGGTTTTACTTTTTAAGTATCGTTCGCAAGTCTCGTCTCTAAAACAAGTTGGGACAAAATCTTTGTGATACGTAATGCATTTACAAAAATTATACGACCTGAATGTCTACTTGGTTTTTTTGTTGATATTTTAAAAGGTTCTATTTTTCCGCGGATAATTTCTATTCGTAGAACCGTGAGAAAGGGAACAATTAAAAGTTATTTTTTTTCCCTTAACTGCGACAAATAAAGTTCAGTATTTAGCTTTGGAGAAAAAAGCTTCGGCTTTACGTAAAATATTTAGGAACTGTTTAATTTTATTGAAAAACTACACCCCGAGATAGAGCCGCGAACTTTCGTGCAACGCGACCTTTCTGGCGCATACGGCGCAAACTGCCACATCGACGACCTAATCGAAGTTAATTACATATTGATTTTACATGGGCGGGAGCGCACGTATATATGCCACGATAGATCGCGAAGCATGTCTCTTTGAAATTGCACACGTATCATAGCGACACATTATATTCGGTTTATTCGAAATGAATTCGTACGAGAGACCGACGTAATTTTTCACATTTTATTAAAACTCACGATACATAAGCGGTAACACAATCCTGCAAATAACCGCGCATAATGATTTCGCCGTTTATTTATACTTTCGTAAAATCAGAACGGAAATCTCTGGTGAATTTAATAAGCTATCGATAATAAAATATTTATAAAAGATCTTTACACAATTGATTTCGCAGAATCTCGAATATTAGAGAAAGTACAGATTCGCTTTTAATAAAATGCAACTTTTAGCAGTGCTCTAAATGATTTTAATAAAAGCCGCGGAAGCTGCAGAAACAGATGATTCTACATAGTTAATTAAGAATGAATATTTTAAACCGACATTTAGCAGGATCATGAATCAAAACGTGAATCCGTTACTCAGCCTTCGCATAAAGTCAATCGCAACTATTTGCTTTAATTAGAAATTATCCCCTCGCTGATTAAGGTGTATCTTTCATTTTCGATGATGCAAAATGCAATGATTTATTATACAAGCATCTATTTATTGTAACTGCTTTACTGCATTTAAATTGCAGATTAATATTTACTGCCCGGTCAATAAAATAACATTTAACATCCATTGTCAAATGAGAAAATTACTTGTAAATTACTTAAAACAGTCGTATTTTCTATCTTTCGACGTTTACGGGAAATGGAATGATTTACGTTCGCGCGCCAAAGGAATCTTTTTTTTTTTTACGAACGTACGGTTCTCCACCACGTACCATTATCCCCTGCTAAGCCTAAGTTACATCGATAATCAGAGTTAACCGATTCTGGGTCAGCTGCAACCTCGTTTTTTCCATCAACTTATAGTACCATCTGTGATCCAGATAGAGGGGCAAAATCGAATTAAGCAGAGTTCGCGCTGATCGACCTTGGTGTTTCAAAGGGGCTTAAGAGCCAAACTCGATCCAGATCGCCGTGTAACCGTCATGTAACGCGCCGTGAGTACGCGGCGCGACATCGCGAGCGCGTCGCGGAATTTTCAATCTCGAGAAACGGCACGCGACATTTATGAAAGCTCGCAGAAATTACGAGCCATTTGGTGGCCGGGCGAAACACCGCGGCAGAAACGTTCCCGTTTGAGCTCCATAATGAGAGAGAGAGAGGGAGAGAGAGAGAGACGCGGGTTCTCTTCCCCGGCAAACACGGAGATGATCTCCGTGGTAGACTGGGATAAACGCGGCTTCGACTAAGCCAATTAGCAGAGAACACATAGCGAGGCGAATCACTCGGCTTTCACGGTGGAAGCATACGACGGCCTTGTGGGGGACGCCGTGATGGATACGCGTAGGAATGCTCGGGAGGTTTTTGCAACGTCGCGGCGTTTCAACTTTACTTCCAATCTTGAATGCCTTCGGCGTCGATATATTACCTTCGATTCTCTCTCTCTCTCTCTCTCTCTCTCCTAACTGGATACGGTAGAGTTTCCACGGTTCAATCTGGACGGGATCGGGCACCAGCTTGAACGACAATTTAAACTGTATTCAATATCACGGGAGGAGCTAGAAGAGGGGATGGCGAACAATCGTAGTAAATGATCGGAAGGCGTTATCGAGCGCGATCATGTTGTCGCTAAATAGGAGCGAATTAAGCCAACGGCACGCGCTACTATTTTCCCTGCTGGATTGCCTACGGGAGCGAATCCTAGCCTCGAGTCACCTGATCTAAACCCTCTGCAACCCTTATTGGCTCGCGCGAGCAAATAGGAGCGAATTGAGCCAACGGCGCGCGACACTATTTTCCCTACTGGATTGCTTACGAGAGCCAGTCGGCCTCGAGTCACCTGAACCAAACCCTCTGCAACCCTTATTGGCTCGCGCGAGCCAACCCAGTACGGAAAACTAGTATATCGTGTGCCGTTGGCTTTGTGGTCTTGCCTTTTAAAATCACTTTATTACAACGCATTCTCGAGGGAACACTCCCGCGTGTCCCTGAAGAGACGGCGTTGGGGGGGGGGGAGTCAAGGGTTAAGGATATCGGCGGGGTCGCCGTGCACCGTCAAGATCTGGTCCGATTAAGGTTACTCGGTTGCTAGCTGACGCCGATGGCGCGAAGCAGACCGGTGCATTATTCTTACTGCTCATTCCTAACCGTGTTGCGGCTTCCTAACGGCGCTATACGGTACCTCCGACGTTTCCCGGCGCGCACAGAGCACACGTACATACATCTCCCGCCTCCCCCCCTCCCTCCTCCTCCCTCCCGCCAGCCTCCTCCGTTCCACCTTCCACCTTCCGTTACAACCGACGCTACCATTTTGCTCCGCGACATTTGGCTCGACCGTAGGGACGCAACCGTCGGGCGTTTTCACCGGTATCGATGCTTTACGCGTGACATTATCATTTTAGTCGACCTGAAATGCTCACGTTGAGAATAGCGATACTTCCATTCATTCGACACTGGACTATAAATAGTATCGCGGCGGTCGACACCCTTCCCCCCCCCCCCCCGGGTGTGTTTCATCGGTATTTCTGGCAACGCCGGAGTACGGTGATAATCATCGAGAGATGTTTTCGCGACGATCAATGAGAGTTTTAATAGAAGAGAAAGAGAGAGAGAGAGCGCGTCGATACCGCAGAAATGTCGACGCTTAGCTCAATTTCGCGGAAACGGGGCGACGAAAATGTTCGGAAATCGCGATTAATTTGCAGCGCGATAAGCAACATCTGCGCCCGACCCGACGAGGGAAACGATACGGCGGAATATCTGTTGACGCTCGCTCGTTCAAGTAATGTGCAAAGTGGACAGTTAGACAGGTGCCACGTGATAATTTTTCACGCATACGAGGCGGACACGTGCCAGCTTCTCCTCTTTCATATTTTTAGGGGCGCCGACCAGCGTCGTTTCCTTCTCACGTTCTCCACTTGCCTGCGCGAGTTAACTGCTGATTATCCGAGATTAGAAGATAATACGCTTAGTACGCGCGACCGAAGTATCGTCCCGAGCGATCTCCCGGCGCGAGTCAACTTTGGCGCTCGACGAGAACGCGATACCTACGCGAAGTCAGAAATACATGGATTTATTATCAATTATCCCGATCGTTCCGCCTTCCGTCGAGAGGCGATGCCTCTCACGCGCGCACGCACGCACACACGCACGCACGCACACACAACAATGACGCCGATCAATAACATCCAACGGTTATCGTCCGATAGGTCGAAACGCCACTAGGCAGTATCCTCGACGCGTGTTATGTTAAGGCTCTCGATATCTCGCCGGCGATTAGAGTCGGCGGCCGTCATTTAAATGTCACCTGGCGAATTGGGAATCTACACGTGTCGTTGCTCCGCGGCGATCGCCGACGTCCGCCGCGGTGGCCTTCGGATCCACCGGTGAAAGCTCGCGGCTCGACACGTGTCGGCGTTAACCCCTGGTAACCTGGCAAGGCTTGCGTTACGCGCGCTCTACGCCTCGCGGCGAAAATTATTTTCCTTCCTAGCTGACGCGGAATTCTGCGCGGAATGCCGTCTTGTAGCTCTATCTGCCTCCCGTGTCAAATTCAGTTGTACAAATACCGGAGACACGAAGATTTATCGCACCGGAGGCTTCGATGGTTGCGTAAAAACGCCACTCGATGCCCGCGTCGATCGGGGAAGTCTTTTAATTCGTGTTTTCACAAATGCGCAACACGATTTGACACTTTCTTTGGCGATTCGATAATGATTTCTTTTTTACATTCTCTTTTATCCGCGGTATTATACAAATTCTTACTTCAGCGAGAACGTATAGACGCGCGGAGTCTGTGGCGTTTCTCAAATGTACGCGGGGAGAGAATTTTCTCTGAATTCCCGAAAACCACGTAATCGTGGGACAACATAGCATCGAAGAATCTTATGAGCTTTTTGAAATTTTATCGTGCATTCGACTAATAAAATGTGTGGTAAAATTTCGAAAAACTGTCACGTAGTTGTTCAAAGTGCCACGATGTTGCCCCACGATCACATAATATTCGGGGTAAATTTTAAACGGAAATTCTCTCCGTGTATTCATTATATAAGAGAAGCCCCAGTTTAATATACTCTTATCTCCGCTCCCATTTCGAATCTCTGATAACTATATTGAAATTTGCGTAAGGTGAACTTTCCTTCGAGAGCGAACGAGGATCAGCAGTCAATTTGTCGATTTCTACAACTCGCTCATTTGTCGAGCTGGAAGATAGTTGGACGAGCGCTCTTTAATGGGTTAAAACGACACGTACTACGTGACGCATGCACCAGGGCTTCGTTCTCTCTCGTCCTCGCGTCGCGCGAAAAGTTGTCTTCGGCCGCGCTCCAGTTTCGCGAGACGAACGCTGATACGACGCGCCTTCGCGCCCCGTGATTCATGGTCGCCCACGTTCGCTCGTTCGCGACTTAACACCCATTTCGAATGCACCTTTCATCCGTGGTTTTACTCCGCCGCAAGTGGCGAGGCTTTCGCGGTACGTTAATTAACTCCACGATAACCGGGTTAAGAATATCTCGTGCTCCAACTTTTTCTTCCTCAAACTATTTTCCCTTCAAGAAACGCGGGCGAAGCAATAACTCCGTGGCGTACTATTAATCTCTCTCTTTCTTTCTCAGACTTTTTCAAACTTTTATCTCGCACGCGGCACAATACGTAACGCTCGGCGTTTAGAAAACAAACTTTGAGAGAGATGTATTAAAATAAATAACGGTACCTTTAATGCGCCGAAATTCCCCCCCCCCCCCATTTGTGTTCAGACTTTAATTTCGAAAGGTCACGGTACATATATGGTGTAGCAATTTAAAAGTTACCTATTAAATCATAATTAGTCCTTCTTTGTACAGAAGCTTTAAGAGTCTTTAATACATCGTGTAATTAATTGTTAAAGATTCTTAAGAGTGCACGAAGTTATTTAGCGTTAAACTTGGAAAGCGGAGGGCTGGCAAAATTCGATCCTATCGTCCAGCATATTCAACGTAATGTTAGTTTTATAGTTTTACCGTGATTATCTACAAGTGTTACGCTTTATCTTGCAGACAAGACGGTGTTCAACGCTGTAGATACTTGACGTCTTCCTTCGAGTTACGATATTCATTTTACTGCACATCTCGCCTTATTACGTTCAACACGACCTTATTTACGTAACTATGCAGGGTCACGTGAAAAATGGAGCATTGCGGTGATGAAAAATGACCGAGCGATTTACCGAGCTCGAGACGTATCTTTAGAAAAGCTCCAGGGATCCAAACGCGGTTGTTTTTTTCGATCGAGATCGAGAGAATCGAGTTGGTCGCTCACCGGAAACCGCAGCCTGATTTCGTAGTATCGATTAGCAAAAGTAATGAAAAGCTCTCATTATTTCTGTGCGTGTCGGCAAGTAGATACTAAGAATTCCTAGAATAACTGGCAAAATTAATGAAACACTTTGGACACGGTGTACAGGATATGTGCATTTGAAATCGGTTTATTTAATACCAATACTAGTATATAATAACTGTTTTACAGAGGTCAATAAACGGGCCAAATTATTCACAATAGTTTACATTACGTTTGTGGACTTTGGCGTACAGGATATTGCACTGTTACTTTGCGCGTTATGCATAAAATTGAATGCATCTTGTTTGACAAATACAGACTTGAATTTTTGTCACAAGTCGGTTCGTCGTCCCGAGACGAATATTTTGACCTCAGTTTAGCCTCGTGTAATTTTTGGACTCGAAACAACGTCGTCGAACTGAGGTCTTTGTGTCGACGAAAATATATTGAATTTTTGACCTCAGACAGGCCTAAAAAGAATCGCCGTTTCCCTTTTAGCAGTAAAGAGGCCAATGCGAGGGTAATCAACAGAGGTTCGGTAGATCCTCTTCGGCCTAAGACGTTTCAAAGAGGATGAAATATCTTAAGGGTTGGAATGAGGTTAAACACATTTTTTTTACTCATCTGGGCCTCAAATTGGAGTTTCAAACCGACTCTGAGGTCCAAACGAGGGCGGAATAGAATAATTGAGACCCATTCTAGGACCAAACGCTCGACACGGGGTTTGGATAACATTATTTTGATCGACTTTTACAATTGTACAGGGACAATTCTGGAAGAAGAAAAAAAGTAAGATAATATTCGCTTTGGGGGCTGCTCGCAATTACGAACTTGGGACAAGCGCAGCCCGTAAAAGTCCGCCGTTCCTTAATTGAGGCTCCTGCGGGAAGCGCGCGAGCGCAACTCGACCATCTCGACCTGATATCCGAATGGCGCGCGGACACACCGCCATTCCGTTTCTCGAAATCACGCGCGGCGACCTGCATTTCGCGCAGATTTATCGCGCCGCGGGAGTAATCTGTAAGCGGGCCATTGTATCGCGCGTGTATATTTTGCAACTATCCGTCACCCCGCGGAAAGCCACGTCGACGCTCATCCGTTAAGCCGGGTTTAGACTTGACACTTATGGCCTGATATTGCTATCGTACGTCGCGTGTTGCCGGGATGCGACAAAAGAATATCCGTTGCGCGGGGCGCGAGGGGCAGGCGGGGGAACGGACGTCAGCGCTGTGCTATGCACCGCTGCATGCGGAGAACAGACTTCCGGCGGCGGTGCGGTGCAGTAAGTGACGAATTCGCGCCCGACGTCGCCCGTCGCCCGCGAGAGACGCTTCCGCGCAACCGATCACGGCACGTTAGCCCGAGTCGAATATATTATATTTTAGCCTCAGCTTAGCCTCGTATAATGTTTTAATTGGGAGCGATGAGGTCGAACTGAGGCCTCGCCAGCAAAAATGTTCGCGACGGGCAATCGGGAATCGTGCCCTGCAGTTACAATTGATCGTTGTTTGTCAAATGGTTTGTCAAATGGCAATTTCAAGAACCTACAAAATGCAATTGTCTCTTCGGAATTTGTAGTCGGCGAATGATACCTCATTTAAGCAAGTTATTATTTGTTGATTGAAACTCTAATTTGTAGTTATTTTTTTTATTAACGTTTTTAATTTTGTGCTCGACGGGGAACTTTTCTATCGAGAATAAAATTTCTCGATTGAATTACAAATTAAGACTCGATGGCTGAAATTTACTCTTCGAGAGCGAGTTGGGGATGTAAATCCGGTTGAGTACTGGGTTTTTTTTATCTTCTCTTTGAAAGCTGTTTCGATAATAAAACTACGTAAAGCAGGAAAGAGGATGATCCTCTAGAATAGAAATCAATCTACGGGTTTTTTTACTTCTTTTAAAAGCGACTTTCGTTAGCAGAATTTCCAAATGTGCATCGTAGGATCTTTCACACACACACATTTGACGTCGGCATACAATTTGTCTGGAAATCTCCAGGGTATCGTAAAATGTGCGAAATCTGTCCTAGTAGTGTATTCTGTACCTTGTTCAATTATACGCGCGTATTCGAGTTTAGATGAAATTTTTCAGCTTGAAATTAGTTTAGATGCAATTAAGTGGTTCCATTGGTTCAAAAGTGTAGCATTAAATATTTCAATTATTATAATAACACAGATATCGTTGAACCTTAATTTAGCCCAAAACTACTTAGATTTCAACGTTTCAAGTAGCTGTTTAATTAAGCGTCTGCCACAGTGCACGGTTTGAAAAATATTGTTGTGAAAATATTTTTCAACGCAGTAACCTTTTTTATTTGACACAATGAACGGAATGCAAGGAAGAAATCTAACGCGAAACGCATCGCGATAAGTGCACGGGAAAATATTTCTACACCGAAGCGTACATGAACAGCAGCCGAGAGCTCCGTGTAAAAGAGACCTCGCTGAGGATTGGTACGTCCGAAGAGCGACGTCGACGGTCTCGAGAGCATCTTGTCTCGCGGAAGAGGATACGCGAGATGGCACGCTTTACTTGATCTAAACGATTTGTACTATCGAACGGCGCCGAGAGCGAGGCGACGCGAGGAGCGTCTCGTAAGCGACGGCGCGTCTTGAAATTGATGAACGAGCGAGACGCTTCTGCACCAAGGCGCGTCACGACGTTGGTCCCTCGGCATCGATGCAGCATGTATTCGCGACGGCCGGCGCGATCAACCGAGTGGGTGGGTATTAAATATGCCGATCGGTGAAAATAGAGCGCAAACAGGCTGGTCTAGTACCGGCAGATGTAAATCCTACGGTGATGTCAAAGGTATATCTTTTAACCGTGCGTTTAGCGTACAATTTCTTAAGCCTTCGTTATCGTTTGCCAAGCAAAATCCTTAATGCTTGGCAAAAGATTCTGCTTAAGTATACTCCCTTAAATAGTATACTTGAAGACAATTAAAATACTAATTTGCTTAATTTTTTTAGAGATTTTTTTACAGTTAATTGTTTCGTACACATTTTGAATAATATATAAAATACGCATTGGATACGTCTAGATGTTAAAAGAAACGTATTGTTCTCTCTTGCTAAGAAGTGATTTAGAAAATTTTTAATTTGTAAGTATATGATTTTTAATCTGATAGACATCGTTTTCTCGTAACTAAAGCTAGGAACGTCGGGTAAGATTCTCTTCTCTCTGCGCGCTGCGTTTGAGGAGACTTGGATTTGTTTACGAGTACAAGAGAAAAGAAACTCGGAATGTATACAGGACATCCCGCGAGCATTTCCAGTACGGTCGATCTTAATTTTAACGACGAATTGTCCACGGAAATTGACGAGACTCCACGGCGAACTTTCCTCCCAGACCGATAGTTGAGGTGATCTTCGAGCAATTGTCTTTGTTTCTACGCAAACAAAATTTCCCGTTTATTCCGCGCTGGTCGTGAAAACTACGTTTCTTGCCTAAATGAATCCTCGGACCATCCTAATAATTCATCCTGACGATGAAAACCATCGCCAATTTCCGCGCTCTACTGATTACCTATTGAGACTTGGGCTGTGATAATTAATAGGTCACAATCGAGAATTGATGGCGAGTAGGAATCTATAACTGGATTTCCTCCCGGTTTACAAAAATAATATGTTTTCCAGCTTAGTCGCGGGATAAGTGAAAACGTAGTCGACATCTCTTACGAGCGTGCTGTAAATCGAGCGCGATTTTTAGCTTTATCGTCGGCATGGCCGGGTGTTTTTACGAGAGCTTTTATTCCCTAAATGAAACTCGCGGAAGTGACAACAAGTATTCAACGGATATTTCGCTCTGCTGAATCGTAATCGTGTGCATTGCGCACAAAAACGCGTATGCATCGTGAAAGAGCTCGGGGAAAGATCGATGGGTATCTTGATAGTCAGGGCTTTTTTGATCGCGCGTTGCACAGAGGGTGCGCGTGATTCACTGTATAAATTTCCCCGATATGAACTGAATTATTTTACGGCGGGACCGTTTGCTTTTCGATCGCGCGACTCGACACAGATCTGTCTCTTTCACCGAAGTAAATGTTCGTCTTAAATACATCCACGGTTGCGAATATCGATAAAAACAACAGTCGGGATTGCAACGGTTGTTGCTGGCGTAAAACGATATCTCTGCACATTTCTGTCAAAACTACGCGACTGATTTGAAAACTAAAAAATAGCGGAAAGAGAAGTTAGACGTGTTTATAAAGACAATATCGGGCTGAAGAATAATATCGCGTTCGACTTGAAAAGTAAATAATGCACACAATCACATAATAAATGACGATATAATTTTGATACATTGCTGTATATTAGTTCTTAAAAAAAACGTTTTACTAACTGAATAGGTCACGGGTCTCTATTTTTCTCTCCTTCCGCCTCTCGCTGCTTTTAGCGTTTTTAAGGATAATTTCAACAGCATTTTTTACAACGAAAAAGATGACACAGCATTCGGCGTGCCATTTCACAGCTGCCTCAAGTTCATTTTGCAATTACATTTATTATATAACCGTTACTTTCGACCGTTTTTCCGCCGATCCATGTACGTGAGCTAAAAACACGGAACTCCTAGAAAATATTGTGCTCGATCGCGAGGAGAGACAGGGTGAAAGTACCATAACAGGCGAGTACCTTCGGGAATACTTCCGCAGCGATCGGTTTTTCTCTCTTCCCGCTAACGCTCATCGAACAGCAAATAGAGATTAACCGCGGGTTAATTATGATCGATCGAACTTGGCGCGGCCGTTAGTTTCTTTTCGGCTCTTAAACGCGCTCGAACGAGCTGACCCAGTAACGGCATAAACCGTACGGTAGTGTCCCGGCTTGCAATTCTCCGCGGGTCGATAGTTACTTCTCGACGGCTCCTCTCTCGTTAACTGCTTGAACTTACCGGTGGTAATCACGATGATTGCGAGGAAGGGGGGGTCTCCTTTGAAACACGAAAAGACCATATCGGGGGCGCGGATTGTTGTTTCGAAGTGTCCCTTTATCCAACGATCATCCCTACGTAAGGGGAGAGAGAGAAAGAGAGACAAGGGGTGAAAAAAGTCGCCATTGCCTTCCTCGCCGAAACTCAGTGACGGAAACTTCGCGATTAATCTTTTAATAACGAAGTCGCCCCGAGTGAATCCGGGGCGAGCTACTTTCTGCACTTTGTTCGCTCGTCTCTTAGACACTCGGAAGTGATGTAATAATTAAAGAGGGTAGATGGACGGGGATCGTTCCGTCCTAAGAAATGGTAAAGATATGTCGGGTACACTTGCAGTTTTATCAACTATTTTCATGTGAAAAAGCGCTGGTGCATCGTACTCGATGGAAATGTGTTACTTATTTCCAGCAACCTAATTACAACTGGCGTATAGCTGCTATTAACTCTTTGAGTTTTCGCCATTCTTATCGCGATCTGACGCGATACGTTTTATACGTACTGCATAATTTCAAATTAAACTTGATCAAGAGCTTCGCTCTGAGCCGGCAGGTTCACTAGTAAGAACACAATTTTGTTTTATTAAATAAAATTGATAAAATTGCATTACTCTGAAATGACATAAAATTTTTGTTATTATCTCGCAGCATAGGAAATACGTGTCCGTGCACACGATTATCGAAAATTCGCACAATTTTGTATCATTTATTTATATCCTAAATACACGTTTGGTAGCTATTTAAATTCGTTTCGATACATTTTTTATAATGTGCTATATTAAAAAATGCTTCGGAATCGTTATGAATATTTTATAACTCTCTCGCGTATGAAATATATATTCGGAGAATGATTTATCTCTCGGCGTTTTTAATTAAAACGGGGGTGTGACGATTAAGTAGACGCCAAATGGATGTATTTAATTACGTCGAACGATGTATCCAGGAGCGAAGAGTCCCTTCGTCGCTTTTATTTATCGTGCCGTTCGACGTGGAAATCCATCGTGAAATAGAATTTCTATCCGTCGTACTTTGCCCACCGTGCGATAACATACGTACGTTCGCCGAATACTGCGGATAAAATATGACGCATACGGGACAGGCGATTCCCCCCCCCGTGTGCGAAGATGAGAGCGGACCGCGTCTCATTGCGCGAGTAGATTCGAACGAAATACGTCCGCGTGAAATACAAGCGTGGCGTGGCGTGGCGTAGCGTGGCTTGGCCTGGCCTACTAACGGCACAAATCCCTCGCGATGACGACAGCGTGTGTCCTCCTGCCGTGCTCTTCATTATATTTATTCGTACGACCGCTAAGCCCAACCTGCTCCCGTTTTGATATCAATATTTTAAATTGTCATTCCATTCTCCGCGATACGATCTCGCGCGCTAAATTCCCCGGGATGACTACGGAGCTCGCGGGGGTTGATAACAGCGTGCAGCGCGCGATAAGAAGAGTCACGCGCTCGCTAATTGATAATAGTAGATTACTCGGTGAATACGCAATTCCTTTTCCACCTTCGCGGGAATCTCTATACTGATGCAAATTATATTAAATATCAATCTTGGCGAAGAAGATTAAGTTCCTCAGGGTCACATCTCAATCGGGTGTGCCGTCTTCGTTCGGTACTCAACTTGTTTAACACGTACATCTCTTTCGCTGGCATTTGGAAGCTTGTGTTAAGAAAAATAGAGACCTGATTTCTGTAAATAACCGACTCTGGTGAAACTGTACGAAAGTTTGCGATTAATGAACTAGAAAGTTCGTTAGTCTACATTTAAATGTAAATGCTTTAAAAAAACGTAACGTGTATTAGCTTTTTACCTGTTTTGAGTGCTGCTTAATAGGTTCGCCATTTTGTTGTTTCACCTGGAAATTAACACCTCTGTGACGTTAATGAATTTGAACATTGCGCTTTTTTAACAAACGAGCAATCTGTCATTTACGAGTAATATGTCATTGAGTAACTAAAATAAATGCTTTTGTCCCTTGGTCCGATATTAATAAAGGAACAATCGTGCCCGTGGATTTTCATGGCACACCGAAACAGAAGTGCCAAAGAATGGATATAAAAAAAAAACGTTCTCGATTGATCGATCGATCATTCATGGTTTGCAGCGCACGGGGCGATCGTACGCTCGATCCGCGACTTCATCTCGCCGGCAAGTTTAGCGAGAACAAAATCCGCAGAGCGTGAAAACAGAACGTGAAGTTGTTGACCTACTAACGGCACAAATCCCCCGCCGGTGTCACGTGCCGCGGCACGCATTTCGATTGTTTGCATTCCGTTTGATTTATCTCCCTTTTGGCCGCTACAACCGCATCGATCTTTTTGGCGAGCACGAGATTCACGTTTACGTCCGACGTTTAACGGATAATCCAATCGAATAAATCACTCGATGCCGAGCTGTGTCTTACATGAGGACTGCACTCAATATTTTTGCCTCGACCGAACGTCGTGTGTATTTTAAGATATACGCGTGGGTTTTTGTACAATTTTTCATCACTTGAATACAGTGAGTCGAGGCAATTTTTTGCGCTCGTTCTTCTTTCTCACTTCGTCTCGTAAAGAAACTTCTCTTATCGATTTTCGAAAAAACACTTAATCTTGTAATGTGTTCTATTCACACACTGAGAAAAATGTCCGATTAAATACAATCGGATGATCCAATTACATAATAACAAGTGGATATATCCGATTAAATTGTACATCCGATGAAAAATATGATCGGTTTTTCGATCAAATTTCATTCGGAAAGATTAGCCACTATATGATTTATTTTATCTATATGATGCCCCAGCAAGCCCTAATGCCCAAACTAATGCCCAAAGATGCCCAGTAATGCCGCAAATCGGTACACCACAATGCCCTCAGCGGCTTCCCCCTCGGTCGTAACGTTGTGAAAGCTAATTTAATAAACGTGGCCGGCTGAGGTCGATTGAAATTTGAAATTTTGTTATTAATACTGGCAATCTGAAGCAACGTTTAATATTTATTTTCTTAATAATCGAGAAATTTTTTTACACCGCTAATCGACGCGATCCTGAAAGGTCGAATACCTGTTGACGCAAGCAATTTCCGGGGCGCGAATCTTCCGCGCGGCGAATAAAACGGAGACACTTATCCCGCCGCTCCGCAATTGACGAGACGAAATTGACAAGTGGACCTCAGTTTCTGGCGGAATGACTAGCTAATCTGCATCAACGTCAGAAGACCGCGTAAACGCTCTACAATCGACCGTATACATAATCATGGCGATTTATAACGTTCCGCCCGGGGGAACCGTCGTTTATCACGGATCAGCGAGAAATGGAGCGTGGGCTATACACATTGAAGCGAGCCCGATCACGCATCCAGCTTAATCCACGAGCGTTTTGCGTCACGGCGGGTCGCGCCGGTGTTCGCACCTAAACGCCGTGCCTTCGCGAATACGTCACTGCAGGTCGTTATCGCTAAATGAAAGATGCGTGATAGAAAACGGAAAGTAGATTTGACAAGTCGCAAAAAATGAAAAAAAAATCGCTTCGATTGCTTAACTGTTGAAAACCTTACTGGGTCTCTCGACCTGTCGGGGGGCGGGGGGGGGCCTGAAACCAATCTACGGATTCAGAGAGAAGAGATCTCGCGAAATTGCCGTTGCGTATCGAGGAAACGGTGAGTAGAAAGCAGGCGTTCGTAGCGCGAACGAATTGATCTCGTGCCTACGGACGACAAAGCGGGCGAGCGCGTTTTGCCTCGCGGATTTGATGCGAGCGAGCGAGCGAACGCCGGGGCGCGAAAATGGAACGCGCTGCGACGAGAAGTCACTGGCCTACTAACGGCACAAAATCCTCCGGTAGTGTCAACGTGCCTGCGTGACGAGCGTTTAATCCGTCCGTGCAATATCCACCGCTTATGATGATATCTATCCGTCCGCCGTTTGCGCGATATCGCGCGCGGAAAGTCGCGGAAATGCGGGCTTCAATAACGATTCGCGCGCGGGTAGAACCGTGCTCGCCCACGACCGAGCTGGGCGGCGCGAGTCTCCACACTTCAGAAAAAAAATTTGTCTGAAGCCGAGGGGGAAACCGCTGACCAAAATCTTGTACGCCAATGCCCACTAATGCCCAGTGGGCATTACATTATCTTATTTTATCTATATGATGCCTCAGCAAGGCCTAATGCCCAAACTAATGCCCAAAAATGCCCAGCAATGCCGCAAATCTGTACGCTACAATGCCCTCGGCGGTTTACCCCTCGGGATTTAGCGAGGGGGAAACCGCTGAACAAAGTCTTGTACACCAATGCCCACTAATGCCCAGTGGGCATTGCTTTATGTTATCATCTTATTTTACCTTATTTGATCTAGGCTCAAAACTTTTCAACCCACCCTCGTATACAGGGTGTCTGATACAGGAAGACCCCCACGAAAAATGGTTGTAGATTGGTCGGACTAAGGGCCAGTTTCACAAACGGCGATTAACTGTTAACCAGAGTTCAGTCGACTCCCTATCCTTCTCTATCTTGTTATCTAAGTAGAGCCAGGATCAATTAACCTTCGGTTAGCGGTTAAGCGACGTTTGCGAAACTGGCCCTAAGAAGAAAAGTTGCTATCTCATATTAGAGGCCTGTCTCATAATAGGGTACCTTCCTCTACAGACAATCAGTCTGGGTTTGCGCGACTGACGCAAATCAATCGGGAGACACAAATCAGAATTGATTCTTTCAATTAGGACCGGTCAATTTCTATTGTAATTGAAGTGACTCCCTGCGCTTCTTTTTAATTATGTTTCTCTAAGGGGGGGGGGATGTTTTCTTTAATGAATGTAACGCGTTAATACTTGTACGAGCAGCTCGTGTGGGATAAAAACTTCGATCGGGAGAAATTGATCGAAGGCACGAGAAATATTGTTTCGCGCCGAGTGTAGAATTGGAAGGACGTCCTGCATTATTGGCACAATGACCGCAACGAGAAAGATCGATGCAAGCGGGAAATTGAATTTAGCAGATCTGACGAAGCGGGGAGGGCGGGAGTGGGACGCGTATCTCTGCCGCGGAGAACGAACAAACATAATTAATTTCTTGAGTGTCTTCATCCTGGCACTGCGCAACTGCATAACGAAGTTTAATTGTGTTGCCCGACAGTGGGCTCGGAATAAAGCTATAATCGTACGGACAGCGTGGCTTAAACTGCACCGAACTCGTGAATAATGAGGAAACATTTCGGGCGGCCTTTCGCCAGACAAAAGCGCCGCGGCGCATCACTCCGCGCCGAAACTGAGAGATAGTTGACTTCTGGAGTTCTGCTTCGAGAGAAAACAAACGCGATAGCATTTTCTGCCATAAGAGTATAATTTGCAGCGCAATAATCCGTAAGCCGTGATCTGCCGAATTAGATCCGCGTGAAATTAAGCGCGGCATAAAGCTCTGTTATCTGTTTGCATTTGTAAAGCTTAACTCGCGAGAGCCTCTTATTTTTCGAACGTTTATGACTCAAGAGAATTGTTCCGCCATTAAGGCGAGCAACGCGCTCTCCTTCCGCCCGTATCTTAATTGAAAGATTATAACATCGATACTTTTTTTCATTTTGTCTTGTGGATTTACAAACAATCGAAGAAGTCACCGAGATAATAGTCAGGCGTGAAAAAAATGACGAAGGAGATTACAATTTGGAGAAAGATTGGGAAAAGAAAGAGATTTTTCTCGGTATTAGGAAATTAATTAAGACCGAGAGACCTTAATAAACCGAAATTTCTTCGTGGTTCAATGAACGACAATCGCGTGTCCGATCGTCGTGCGATACCGTCCCGGAAAAAAAAAGAAGGAAAGAGAACAAAATCTCATCGTCTTATCTGATGCTACAGACTTCAGTCAGCTCTCGCGCGAAGATATAGCAGCAACGAGTTTCGGCACTTCCTGGTTTCGGTACGTGACCCGGTCGTTCGTCGTTCGGTGGAATATCTTGGCGGATGACTGACGTCACTGCCACGGGCGAGGTGAACGGACGGCTTTCGTCGGTTCCGCTCGTGTCGCCCATCGCCAACCTTGTTTTTCCCTCAGCGTCCCACGCGATGATGAGGAGGAGCCCCATAATTGTCGACGAGCTTTTCAGATCCCTCGTCGCGGCTCCCACGCACGCACGCACGTCGCGATCATTATCGATAGGATTTTGAATCACGTTCGAGCTTCCGAAAGTGTCCAGAATTTGCTAAGTTCTCGAGAGCCATTGGGTGCTCCGTGCGCTCGCTGGTGACGTGTTAAACGAGATTACTTTAACAATGCGTAAGGTCTGCTCCCTCTTAATCGCTGCACAGATATTGTAATTTGCATATAACTGCGATCACAATGCGCACACGCGCGTGAAAGTAGGTTGTCTACAATGTTATTCCGATGGAAAGTTTTCGCAGAGCTAATGGATCCAATCTTGAAGTCGAAGTTGAAATAAATTCGATGCAAAATATAAACGTCCAGCGCTATCTTAAACGCTCGAGTATAAAAATTGCAAGTTTTATTTATTTAGAAAATTTCATAATAGTAATTCAATGACAATAATATTAATAATAATGGCGAGGATGTCATCAGCAGTACTGTTTATTGCGATAAATGTTACCACATGCCTCAGTGATCGAATTGGTGAGACTAGAGTGTAGGGAGAGGTCCAGGTTCAGACCCTGGGCTGGGGTAATATTTTTCGCAATGAATTTCTGTAATTAGAATTTGCCGGCCAAGCGTCGTCAAGCAATTTTCTACATTGTTTAATCAGTTACTGGCGTTAAATAATTCTTTACGTTAATAATAATATTTGTTGCTTAAAACTTTCACGGAGGAGTGAAAGAAAGTGATAAATATTGAAAATAAATATGCAGATGTAAAAGCAGAATGAGAGAGGCGAGGTGGAAATGTGCCTGCCAAAGAAAATACGGTGTGCGTTTAGGTTCGCCGTTGCGATGTACCGGTTGACAGATAAATTACATTTTGTAGAGTTGTTACATACTCGCGGAAAAATATGGTGGATTGGAGATCGTCATAAATAGAGATGAATATAGACTCGACTATTTTGAATCAGATTTCTTATGAGACATTTAATGGAATGGACAGAAGTGACATCAATAAAAATAACTCCCACAGATAGTTCTGATAAAAAGTAGCGCGCATTTCTTGTCGCTTGTACATTAAATTATTTGTATCCGGTAGCGTCGTATTTAATTAAAGATAAAGCAAAGATAAATGTCAGCCGCCGAGTAAAATATCGCTTTGAGAAAAATAAGCGACGGTACGAAGAGACAAACAAATACAGTTTCTAATATCAGAAGGTCGGGGGTTAAAATATAAGAATGAAAAGAATTGCTCGATGGTTTATAATAAATCTCCAATTTCGCCACATTATCGCAACTTAGTGTTCGCTTTTTATTGCCCTGATCTATCGCTATATTGAAAGTCGCGCAGATTTCTGTAGCATGCACGTGATACTCAGATGTCATATCAGTTAGATAATTAGAGATAATTAATCAACAAGTAAAATCATATTAATTAGCAATCACGCTTTTGAAGAAATTAGTCGAGAGCATACGAAATGAGCCTGGCGAAAGCCCCGGGACGACAACGAATGTCGCGACCGATCTTATCCGCGAATAAATTATCGTACATTGAAAGTAAAGGGTGCCCAAGCGCGTGACAGTAATTGACAACGTGGAGTTCGATCGAAAAATTGATCCCTTCAACGAGCGTTTTATTGACCTTCGCACTTCGTGGGAAACTGTATCTCTCGCTAACGACGCTATATTTTACAGCCAATTACGGGCAGTCGTTTCTAACTACTTGTAGACAAATACGTACGACTTGCAGCTTGAATAGTCCTACTATTACAGAATTGTCCGTTAACAGCCATTATATCTAATCAGTGATACGCGTGTGATTACAAAAAGAAGTTTTTTTTAATATCTTTATTTTTCACAGGTGATACATTCTCATTCTGGGAAAACGGTTTATTTAAGGAAATTGAAATTGTATCGCTATTAAAGTATCACCGTTATCTCGTTCATGATTATTTGATTATTTGTTAATTGATAAAGTGAAATTAAATTTTTGCCACGCACCAATTTATTGACAGCCGGCCGCGACTGATACGCAACGTGAGAATATAATCGTGCAGACATTTTTTTTAGCAATGAATTTTTTGCTGCGGATTTTGAAAGATTTTTTTAATGCCGCAGGTTTTACAGATTTTTTCCACACAGGGAAGATAAATGTTTAATTACAAGTTTGCTTAATTCCAATTAACTTATTCTGATTAAAAGTGCCGGAGTTTTTGTAACAAGATTGATAAGATTGCAATTGCACTTTTCTGCTTGGAGGAATAATTTATTATAATTTTATTTGCACGAGGAAAGGTCTCCTTATCCTAAATGTGTATTAAAGTGTGAGTAAATTAACGCGCGCGCGTATCGTACATATTATTCGTAAGGAGATATGGAAAGATGGCTCTTAATATAACTTTTCTAGTTGCAACGATCATTAACAATTTCCCGAACAAAATTTACGCGAGCGACGCTTAAAGTTTCGCCGCGTACAAGTTATGGAACTTTCCAAGTTAGTTTCCTCGATGTTGAATGTCCTCGTAATACACATACAACGTTCTTTCGCATTTCAAGTCTTCAATTATTGAGCGCAGCGTCTCAGCGGCGTTATCAGTGCCGCGAGCTTTCCCTCTAATCCACCGGAATCTACCGGACGGTTTTACCGCTCCATTTTTTTAAACTCGGCTATGGGGGTTATAGAGCTAAGAATTAAATCCGTTTTATCAACCTCGCGATCTCTGCTTCATCGTTCGATCGAGCGAGAGTCAAGAAGCAATCCGCGAGATCTTTTCGAGTGTATCGAACGTCAATTCGCTCGGTCACAATTAAAGCTGAAATTTTTCTTCGAAGATTTTCAATTTCGGAGATTCGAAGCTTCGTAGAAATTATTCGAGAATTGAAGTTTTCGAATTTTTCGAAGTTTCGAAGTTTCGAATATTCGAAGTCAACTAGTGTATTAACAGGATAAAAAACAATAACACATTTTGCAAAATTAATCGTTTTTACTATAACTGTGAACTAATTAAATGCCAACCAATTAATATCATTACAAGTATAAAAAAACAAATGTTCTTTTTGTCGGACACATTTTTGTCCATTCGCTCATAAAAATACAATTAATTCGAAGGAAATAAATTTTCTATCATTAACATTTTATCTTATTAACTATTTTTTTTACTGCCTGATACAGATGATAGATACAGATGATAAATTAGGTTGGTTTTTTATTTGAAAGCTTATATCTTAATGCATTAGTTGACTTCGAATATTCGAAACTTCGAAAATTCGAAAATTCGATATTCGAAGTTTCTTCGTTTCTTCGGATACTTCGAAGCTTCGCAACTTCGAAGCTTCGAATAATTAAGACCACTAGTCACAATCCTCTCTGTCGTCGCAGTCATAAGCGGATACTTAAATACCGCGTAACTTTTTACGTTTACTTTTAATTAAATACGTAATTTCAATTACGTATTTTCTAAATGTTGAATGTTCCACAGCGCGCCCGCAATTTGCTAATATATTCGCTTTTCGTTCCATCTCGGTTTTAATATCGCTCGTGTAACTTTTGCATAGCCTGCTTATAACTCTATCATTAAATGCTTGCCGCAAAAATATAGGGCATTTACGCGCATTACACGCGATAATATTGCATAATCGGTTAAAGACCGGACAATCGGATATTTGCATATCGCTGATCTATGGTCGGGGCGGTACGATGGTCGTAAATTCCTCTCGTTCTCGTGTAAGATTTACATGACAATCGGTCGCTATATATATATATATATATATATATATATATATATATATATATATATATATATTTTATTCCATTAATAGTCTTCCGTTCTTTCATCATTGCCAGTGTACAATAATGTCGTGCACGGTAAATCACTTAAGACAAGTTGCAGCAATCCTGAATCATTAAGCGCGATCACATCTAACAATTAGACTTCAATTTAGACGCAAACCTGCTAATTAGAGCCGCGATCGATTCTCTTTGAGGGTCGAGCGTCAAAACGCTTTACGCCTTCTACGCAAAAATTCGCTCGTTATACAATTTAAATATAGCATAAATAAATTTACGAGAGATTAATATGAAGATGAAGAGCGCTATTTCGAACCGAGTGAAAATATTAGTTGGGGGAGCGGATATCGTGTCAGGGAGTTAAGCAAGGTTATCGATGTTATTAATAATAAAATGATATCTCTCTTCGACATTCGTACGATAACTTTATCGCTTGATCCTTTTATCGTGCGCCGCTCGTCTTTATCGTTCGGCTTTCTTCCACGTGTATGTGTGTGTGTGTGGGGGGGGAAAAAAGGCCACGTCCTTTCGGCGGCGTCCGTTCTCGTGCGCGCCGCAAACCATCCCGTCCGAATCTGGGATTGCAGTCTCCACCGCGAACTCGTTACCCGATTTGCGTTACCGCAACGCGATCTGGGCTATCGACCCCCTCGCGACGCACATCGCCGGTCCATTCCATCACCCTTATCGGGCCGCTCTCGCGTCCCCGTATCGGATGACAGCGGTTAAGGGCCGAATATTCCGCCGAATCATCGATCGCGTGCCGAGGTCGCGCGGACGCTGCAGCCTCCGCCGCCGTCATCGTCATCGTCGACGATCCCGGTGGATTTCCGGTCCGGTCGGGGAATCCACCGGCGCGGCCCCCGCGCCTCGGTCCTCTCTCCCCCCCCCCCCCCCCGAGTTTTCGGGGGAACGCGGATATCGCCGCTGTCGCGGAGGAGGGAGGAGGGACGCAGGGTCGCGGGACCCCCTCCCGGTATTTCTCTATTTCGAGTCCAACGACACCGCCCGTTGCGCCGCGCAGCTACGTGCTCCTCGGGTCCTTGACTTCTCCAGATTACGAACGCCGGTCGCCGTTCGAGACTCTTACCGCGGCCGATACGCGAGGACAAAACGAGCGGCAGTAGTGTGGGCCCGCGGATCGGAGCGACTTTTGTCGAGGCCGCGCGCGGCAAACGCGCGCCATCGGAGATCGCTCCGCCGCGGTATTTTCACTCTTATTTACATTCTCACTCCGCGCCGGAGTGACGCGGAGTCAGGAGTCTGGGCTGCCACGCCGTAATTCGTTTTCTCCCCCGATGTCATCGACTTGGCGGTTACGGGAACGCGTCGCGGGGCAGCTAGAATTTCTTTTAAAACGACCGTGACACGGCGCTACTGCTCGGCGGGCGATTATTTATTTCAGCTGTCGCCGAGATAAGCTGAGCAATTGCATTTGGTGTTAATTTCGCTACTCAAAAGTGAATTGAAAATGGCAAATTGGGCCAGACGTCGGGCAGAGAGTGCTTCTACGCTGCCCGGTTAATTTGCGTACCCGGGCTCGATTGCACTTGCACACACGGTGATGCTGAACGTTCGATTTTGTTAACAAGCCGCACCGCCGGCTGCGCCACGTCACGATGACTCGCGAATTTATGATTATTTAATGCAGCCACGAGCAAAATGCGCCATCGCTTGCGATAATTTCATTTGGCCGCTAATGACCTGGATAATGTTGGACGATAGTAAATAAATTTCGACACGCTGGACATCTGTAATTGAACGCGCGAACGAGAGTCCCCTTGTCGCAGCTGTCGAGATTATTATCCAGCCAGCGCGCGCGGGTCCGAAAGAGGCATTTTTTCTTTTCTTTTCTTTTCTTTTTTGAAACATTCGGAGAGACTCCGCCGTGTTGCGCGGCGAAGAAATACGATCCGCCCCCGGGAAACGCGGGGAAAAGTTCGACGGAGGGGTTTTTTTTTACAAGTTACTTATTCCGGCGTATTGGAGTGAGAAAATCGAGATTGAAGAGAATGGAAACGGAGTCTTCTCGCGGTCGACGATAAAGACGACCCCGATCTCCGGGATCAATTTTCGAGAGACTCTCGCAAAGCGATTCCCGACATGGACCGAGAGTACACGCGAGCGTGTATCTGCGCGACGTATCTCCGCGCTCCCGAACCAGTCCCGGCGACCTTAATACGCGTAGACGACGTCCTCGCGGTATCCTTGAATTGTTCGGATACGGCTGCGAAAGAGTCTCCCTCCCTTTCCCCCCCCCCCTCTCTCTCTCTGTCTGTTTCTTTCTGTCTTTCTCTCGTCCTGACAATGCTCCCGCCGCGCGACTCTGCCTTTTTCTCATAATCCTCATCGTCGAAGTCGGGCCGCGATGCACAAGTCGGTCGCGCGAGCCTCATCCTTGGCCCAGCTTTTATCTTCGACTTGGACCTCCCCGCGCGCCGCCGACCCGTCGCACCCGCGGAAATTGCGCGGAATTAATTGGCTTAACGCTTAAACCCGAATAAGTGCAGGAGTGTGTTCTCGCCGCCGGCGATGATACGGGGGAAAATTAGTAACCTGTTGTTTGCCGTCTCCGTGTTTACCGCGGTTTCACGGGGGAACTCGGCTGCTTGCGCTGCAACTTGGAGTACTTAGCGAGCGCGGCAGCGTGGAGAAACCGAAGGTTGAATTAAATTAAATTTAACGGGGCGATTGTGCAAATGAATGCTCCAGCGAAGGACCCTCGTAGGCAGATTTATCTCCAATTTACGTTATCTCTGGAGTGAGAAAGCTTTATCGACGAAACTGACAGGGGGAGTGCGCCTTAATTAATAAATATCGTCGGATGAACATCAAATCCAAGACATTCCGTCGTTGAAATTATGGGAAATGATTTCTTCGTTTTTCTTTTGCGTACATCGCGGTATTTAACATGTATTCAAGTGTCGTTAAACGCGATTATTTAAATAAGGCTGTTCATATTTTAGATTACAAAGATTATTGGGCTACCAAGGCGCTTGTTCGCTTTACGTGTACAGGGTGTACTAAAACCGCCGGATTTCCTTTTAATCGCAGATTCTTTAGAAAGTTTCAAGACAAAAATTCTAATACGAAAATGCCGTGGCTGTAATAGTTTTTAAATAATAAGCGATTGTATTTTACAAACAATAGGCCTGAGATTTTGCGACGTGGCAAGCGATAAAAGTGTTCCTATGAATGTCGCCCTTTTTATGAATTTTGCTTATCGCATAAATTTCAATAACTTCGTCGCCATACGTTTTCCCGCTTCTTTACGTGTTGCATCAGTATCTTTTCTTTACGAATAACGAACGTGTGAGCTTAAAATATCTTGAAAATAATTAAAAATTTGCAACATGTAACCTTAAAGTGTCGCAGCTGTCAAAGTGATCGATGAATATCAGTTGCCTCGAAGGTTGTTAAAAGGCTACTATTCATAGGAACACTTTTATCATTTGTCACGTCGCCGTACCTGAACGCGCGAAATCTCAGGCCTATCGTTCGTGAAATACAATCGCTTATTATTTAAAAACTATTACAGCCTCGACAGTTTTGTATTAGAATGTTCGTCTTGAAACTTTCTAAAGAATCTATGATTAAACGGATATCCGGTGGTTTTAGTACACCCTGTATACAACAGTCCTATTTAACTTTATTTAAATAAGAATGATTTGTCGACCACAACTGGCTAATTTATTAAAATTTCGTGCACAACGTCCCGACCAATATTGCTGGTCCTGTTGAAATAAACTGAATTGATGTTACAGTCATTGCTATCGAGGGTCAAAATTGAGAGAATATGAAAGGAAGTAAGGTCGAACTGTATCCTCTCCAAAAATCAATCAGTAGATTGTCACTGAAAACAGTGAATATTCACTGATTCAGTTACGAGTATCGCACAGAATTATTCCTTATACTTATATAACTGTTTTCAGTGATAATGCATGACTTTAGAGAGTAAATACGGTGTCAAAGCGAGGCTGCGATTATTTAACTGATAAAATTGCTGGAGACACTTTTGCCAGACTTTTTTTAAATATATTTTCTGAGATAACATTACGGAGGCAGAGGCGTTGCTCGATTTATTTAATGCTCATAATAAATGTATCGCGCCTCGGGGATGTTATCGCGATGGCGGGGGGTTTCTTTTATTTTGCGGCGAAATTGCGGTGATCCGCAACGAAATTGCCGAAGAACCGTATTAAATGGTTAATGAATTCGACGGCAGCGGTTCGGCACTTGCCGCGTATCGGTGTGCGCAAGCACGCCAATCGATTGTCGGCTGTGACGTCATTCACAGAGACCGGCATTCGTCTTCAACTTTGGCCTTTCGACGCCCCGATATTCGATTCATGGCTTGTCTACACGTGTCGGCCGAATAATTGCGTTTTTACGAAGTCAATTGCGCACCGAGCAGCCGCGAAGTGTTGCTAAATAAAATTAATTATGCGCTAACTCCGTTTCCGTTTTTCGGCCGTGTAATTACACGACGGCGATTGTACGCTTTGCGGTTACCGGTAGAGCGATTTTAGAATAGGATTCGTGTCACTCCGCAGTTCTGTTTACTTATAATTATTTATCTTGTCAAAAATTCATGCGATGACGTTCGCTTCTGTCATTATTATCGCACGACATTGAAATATTGTGTTATTATTCGTGCAATTGTTTGTGGAATTAATTAGCTCGCGATCAAAGAAGCGGGCAAGAATCGAGTCTTAAATGCGCCACAACTTGCAAATTTCCTTTTGCAGATGCTCATTGACAATTTGGATTCTTAACGGTGTCTTTATCTTGCACACAAGTATCCGGTGAAGTTAGTCGAGAAAGTCGACGTGCTACGCGGTCCGCACGTTCGCGAACCTTGGTTTCCTACTTACGTATCGGCGGAAGCTCTAGCACTTAATGACGTCTGACGGATAAAATTGCGCAAGAAAATCGGAAAGTCGGCGCGAACACGAGCGCTATCGGCGATCGCGTTGCGTGCGCGCGTAACGTAACGCGTAAATTTCGTTTAACGCGGCGTCAAGCGGGCGCTGTAATCAGAATTGTAAATCTGTCGTATTGCAGTCGGAATTGTAAAGAACGCCTTTGAATTTAGCAACAGGTATCTGTCGCGGGCTGAAATTCACATAAAAATTTCCCCCAGTTCTAATTTAACTACCTGTTTATCAATTGCGGTGCATCTACACGTTGTTCCCGCATTAGAATAAACGCAGACCTGTAATGTGCTGCCCGGCGGTAATCAATAATCGCAATAATCGCAACAGTAATGGTAATCACGCTATCGGAATGTCGGTACAGGCTTTATCGTCGAATAATTGATAAGCCAAACAATTTGCAGCGCGGGGTTGTAGGACAGCGTGGTGCAGAAAATTAGAGGATTTACGAGCTCTGACGCGTCTACGGGCGATCCCGAAGATCAAGATGGGTACGTCGGGAACGGGTCGACCCGGTCGAGATTCCTCGCGCGCAACGACAACGATCGCGGCGTTTCAATAACGATTTCATAATTAAACACAATGCCGCCGCGGCCGGCCGCGAAGAAACGTCCCGCGCGCTTTGTCCGCCGCCGTGCGGCCCCATCCGCTCGGCGCGGCTCCAATCAGATCGCCGCGAACGCGCTCGGATGCTGCGCCCATCTCTCCGCGGCATGCGTGAGTACGAGCGAGGCGCGTTTAACCTACATAAAGTGGAATCGTGATTGGGCGAAGTAAATGGCGAGCGATCTCTTCGGATAATCGACATGCAAGCGCGCTCTTCCCGCGCGGAGAAAGCCGGTTTCGTTTATTCGTTCGTTTGCAGGAAAACAAAAAAGGAGCCAGGCTCTCGCGACTAGGCGGCCGCGGCTTCGCGCGCGCACGTTAGGCAACCTCGCTGGCAGTTTGATCACTCTTTTTTTCTTTTTTATTAAGCGATCCCGAATTGATACGGCGCGAATGTTGAAAAATGCATAACGCTAAAGCCGAGGGATAAATCTGAACGAATGGGGGGGATTAAAGGGACTCAACGTGGCTTATTCGCGCTCCCACGATTATGAACTATTGAAGTATAACGCTTTGGCATTATCCTATCAGCGGCGTGATTCATGCTGGTCTCCTATTAGCACCGTAACGCTCTTAACGTATCGGTAACTCCAGGAGTTGCAGCGCCGTTTCTGCAATTCTAGAGGCACCGAATTCACATCGCAATCGTCGCCTGTCAGAAATCACGCTGATTGATAACGCGTACAGGAGACCGAGTGGAAGGACACGTGCAAAAAATGGCAAATATCGTGAAGCGCGAAATTCCGTAGTATCAGATATTTTTGGGGAAGCAATAGTTTATCCGAGATTTGATTTATTTTAGACCTGCTTTTAAATTGATTTACTGCCATATACGGGTGTAATAAAGATCGCGTAAAAATATATGTGCGAGCCGCGCGTATAAATACGCCCTCTGAAATACTTTTCTCTCTCTCTCTCTCTCTCTCTTATTGTGAAGGCTTAAACATTCACCGTCCAAAAATATCTCTTATGGCGGAACGGCACGGTCGCGTACAGCGCTTTACAAGGCAATATTGAAAATTAGAAGTGGAGGACGATATCAGTTAGGAAAGTGCACACGTTGCTGTTTTGTTTACAGGGTATTATCAGCCGGCTGGTCCACTGATACAGCACCCACCGCCGCCACCACCGACCTTACCGCCCATTAAGGGCCCACCTCCGGAACCGACACCCACACCTCCCCAAAACTCGGAGGGTTCGGACGATCTGGTCGCCACTTCCACGACTTCGGGAGGCACGAGCAGCACGGGTATGCTATTAATAGTCAATGACAGCTAAAGACACGTTACGAAAGGAGAAGACCTTTCCGTCTCGCCCTGCCTTCCTTTTGTAGAAAAAAATTATTTAATGGTTGAGATATCTTACAAGTTTTCTTACAATATTTTTCTCAATTTCCACGCCAAGAATTATATTTAATAGGTTTCCTCGATCTTTGTGCATCGCGCAAAGCATCTATTCTTAGCTAAAAGAAAACTATTAATAGTTTGAAGAATGGAGTTTTTATTCTTGTACTCCGTAATCACAGAGAGCAGAAAATTTTAGAAGTAAAACTTGCGGTACCGTCTACACGTTTCGTGATTGCAAGGAAATTGTTCTCGTCTCTTAATTTTTAACAATAACGAAGTAACCTGTAATCTCTGTTAAAATTAAGCAAATTTTGAATTCTTTTAGAATTCATTTCTTGCGCAAATTTTTCTCTTTCGATATTGATGTTTTCAAGTAAAGTTTTCCTAGAAAAAGGCTGTAAGTTACATAAGATAATTGTATAATTGACGCGTTCCCTTTTTTAAGGCAATCTCTGCATTTGATATGTCAGACAGTTTTGCTATCTCGATTTATCAGACAGATTTGCCGCTGTGGCAAATGTCGTCATGCGTCTCGCTAGGGCAATGTATCACCAGACACACATCAGATCTCGCATTTACATTAATGATTTTATCGCGCAGCGCTCAACATAACATGGTTATCTGTACTGGAAATGCATTAATGACTGGTCGTGCAGGTGCATATTAAGATTGCACATAAGTGGTGCATGGTCGGAAAAAAGAAATGGATCGTAGGTACCCGCCTCGACCTTCCATTCCCCCGTTTTCTTTTATTTCGCGTTCTACGTAGGTACCGTCAGCAATTTTTACATTCTTTTTTCGTGAGTTTCAGCGAAACAAATCGCGTTACGAAAATTTATGAAAATTCGCTGACGGCGAAACGGGATATCCCTGTGTGACGTCGCGCAGATCCTAATGGAAATACCTTTTTTCTGCGTGCCAGAAATGGTTTATGAATGTGTTATAAAAGTGGCGCGCGCCGCATTAAAATGCAAAAGAACAGTGATGCGCATTAGCGGTTTTTAAGTCGGACAAAAACGTCGGGTCGGTGTAAGATTAAACCACGAGAGCGTGCATTTTCTTCTGCATTTTTTTTTACGCGTGCAAATAGTATGTCGCGCCACGATATTAGCATGTTATAAGCGACTCTAAATCATGCGACGCATTGACGTGAGCGCAGGGCTAATAGCGCGAGCACTCACGGGCTTAATTGGACGGGAGATATCAGCCTCTTCGATAATATAGCGCTCGCTACCTTCGAGCGCTATATCAAGATGTCAAGTATAGCACGTCAGTACACCAAGATTATCCCTCGGTACTGATAACCGGTAACTATCGTCGTCAAGTATGTGTAGGCTTGGGAATGATCATTCTTTAGATAAAGCTACTCTTTTGGCGGAGTTCGATACTACGCGTATAACTAAATTATCGTGTTACACACGGAGAGAATTTTCTCTTCAAATTTATCCTGAAAATCGTGTGCTCGCGGGACAACGTAGTGGCATTTTGACGAATTTTATGGGTTTTTGAAATTTTATACTAACAACTCTGGGAAAAAAAAGACAGTCGAGCAAACCATTTCGGGGCCCATAATTAGCAGTCGAATTATTTGGATTGTTCGTAACACTCTAATCTTTTGCGAATTTTACCCCGCGTAATTAAAGATCGCAATTAGCTATTCTGTCTATATCCAAGACTTTTAAGTAATACCAATCAATGCTCTCAATTAGTTCTGTTGCACAACTACAAAAAAAACCCGGTCAAAATTTTTCCCAGAGTAGAGTTACGAACAATCCGAATAATTCGATTACTAATTGTGGGCCCCAAAATGGGTTGCTTAACTGTCTCTTTTTTTCCAGAGAATAAGTACCATATACTAACAAGAGAACGGTCGAAAGTGTTCCTCACCGGTGAAATGTATGGTAAAATTTCAAAAGACTCGTAAAAATCGTCGAAATGCCGTGTTGTCCCGCGATTGCACAATTTTCAGGATAAATTTTGAAAGAAAGTTCCCTCCGCGTGCTTATTGTCAGCCGCATAACTTATCACTCGACTAGATTTAAACCACTATTTGCCCGAGATTATCGTCCGTTTAATATCCTTCATTAATTTCTCTCGATTTAAATCTTCGATAACTCGAGTGTTATGTAAATATATAACGTTCCCTCTTAGCAAGTATAACGCGCGCAAATTGCCCTAGCGATATCCCTTAACGACTCGTGAAGTGCGGCGTCCATCGTAATTATCAAACGAATGTTCAAAGCTTATTCGTCGTTTTGCGAAATCGATCATCGTGCGTTCGATGGGGGACACGCATGGGATGAATGAACGGTCGTTTGTTACAGGTGGAGGCTTTTATAGGACATATTGCCCGCAGTACTTCACCACGCCGCCGCAGTATCCGGAACTGTGTTATCCGCCGACGTATTCTCATCCTCACGCTCATCCGCCGCATTACTACAAATACGCGCCCACTTACAGGAGGTAAGAGATTTATTCGCGTTCGACGCTTTGCATGATGACGCGAGCGAGAAAGGGGCCGAGGGTATGCCACTTTGAGGAACGGCATATGCGCACGCCGTCCCGTTGTTGTCGTAACATTATCGAGCATCTGCTTGCGTTAAGTGGCGCGTTAATCCTAAAGCTCATAATTATTACGTAATGTTGCGAGCATATCGTTAGAGCGTCGTACGAGCCTTTCGGCAACTAATCCCCGCTGTTAATTTCTTACTTTTGAATACACTGAGAGAAAGTCTTTGAAAATTTATTTGTGGCATACAATGTTGATTTCACTGAAATAAACTGACATTATCACAAATACACATTATGTGCCACAAATAAATTTTCAAAGACTTTTTTCTCAGTGTAGTCGAGTTTACGATTAGCGTATTGCTTTGTCGATTTTTTTTCCAACTTTTTGTCCCGTGAAATCGATTAGCTCGATTTCTGAGAGGCTCGCGTATGTAAAGCGACAATGGTTATTCTATTAAAACGTTATCACCGTCACCGTTTTTCTTCCGTAGTGATAACTCGCTTTGAATAGATGTTTGCAGAATTTATAAATGTTCACGGTGCAGTTTGTAAATGTTCGCCACGCGATTTATAAATATTAAGTATTGAATCGCACAGGGTTTATGTATAATGAACAAAGCGCGACTGTTGTGTCTTGCATTAAATATGGTCGCGGTAACCGTTTTGCCGTGCGAAAATTGTTTTTGTTCACGTTTACAACTAACCGTGCGCGGTTTTGAACTAGCGTTAACGAAAGAAATATAGGCACTGTTGGAAAAACAGCGCATCACATAAAATGCCCGTTTTAGCGTGTTTTTAGACTCTCTGTTACGAAATAAATTGGTTACGTGATATTGACAAAATCGCCCGGTGCTGCGGCATTATTCAAATTGTTTGAAAACGCGTATAAAAAAAAAGCATGTAAATTTAATATTTCCGTTTTACATATGCGTACAATATTTGCACGTTATTTTTTAAATATATATATATCGTGATAATTTTCAGTAGTTTTATTAACAATACTGTCTGCAAACGTTTTAGTAATAAACAGTGTCCTGTCACGATACATTTAGGTCACAGATGGTGCTAACTTTCCGAAACCGTCGTTATCTCGTTTTTAATGAAGAAGTGAAAGCTACAACTAGAGCGTGTCAAAGTTGATTTTTGCTGTAAAAATCGCGGAAATTAAATGGCAAACTTTAACGCACACAGTAACTTTGTAATTATTTGATATTGCCGTAAAAAATATTTTTATTTGATATATTTTTTAAACTACATATAAATCGCAAATGTTTTTTTATATATACAATTTCCATTAGTTTTCAATTAGAGCTATTTGATTTGCTTCAATTAATATTTAATTAGTAAAAAAGTCCGCACGTATCCAGACATATAGTCTCTTCCAATCTGTACGAATCCGATGTTATTAGCGACACGACAGTTTACAGAAAAATTCGTTCCAAGTTGTTCGAAGAACGATCGATCGATCAATACAATTATGTAAACGATTATATCTGATAAACGATGATATCTGAAATATTTCTTTTGCATGTAAATGTAGGATTCTTGCCGCGACGCTGCGTATGACTCAAGTTTGTCGAGCTCATTAAGTATTTCCGGTGCCTGATACGGTCCCCCCCTTTTCTGGTAGCTTCCATCTCGTTATCGACACTGTAAAAACTGATAAGGGTAAACCGGATATTCCACGCGCACGGGTATTCGTTTGCTCTACGACTGTCAATGCATTTCGTAAGGGAGACTATCTTTTCAGGCAGTACTATGGTGGCTATCAAGAGTCCGGTGGGGGTGGCGGACCGCCGCCGGGCAGCGGTGCCGCCGGAGGTGGCCCTGGAGTCGTTGATTACCAACCACCTCCGCCACCGCCCGGCGAATATCCGCTACCACCCTATTATGGGGGATATCCTCCGCCCCCCCATCCACCGCCGCCGCCTCCTCCGAATCCGGCATATCTGCATTCTCAGGGAAGACCTTTCGTAGACCGTAAGTATTTGTCGTTTACTAAAGAGAGCGGCGTGCGTGACATTGCGCTGTGAGGAAAATTCAAAAATTCCATCCCGTTCCCGCTCCATCTCCGGCCCTCCCTAGGTTTCTTTTTGTTTCATCAGCGAAAACAATTACGTCGACAAATATCGCCTGACATGTGCACTGCTGTTCATTAATGCCTGGACCTGCGTTTTCATCATTTTTTCCATCTATACGAATCACTGAGTTTCAGGCTGTACGTACTACCACAGACTTCTATAGAAGCTGTGTGAGCTACAGTCTGAAACTCATCGATGTATAGATGGGAATAAAGATTATGAAAATGGGAATCCTAGAAAAACTGAGGTCCAGGCATTTATGAATAAGACTGCACTACCACAGACTTCTATAGAAGATGCGTGTACTACAGCCTGAAACTTGTCAAAGGACGTACTTGGTGTTTTTAATTGTTCTCTGAAGTATAATCTAATTTTACCGCGAATTATTTATCGTCGCGCGTATCTTTGAAGTGGGATGTCGATTTCTTTATCGCCATAAATTATGCTGTCACAGAAAACTTAAAATTATATCGCGAGAAACTTAACAGGATAATATTGCGTGCCGTTGGATGATTAAATTGTCGGATAGAGAATTTTTCGAACTAAAATGAGTTTCTTTCTACCAAATCCAAAGATTTTTCATTTAATAATCGATACGTATTAGCCTCAGCTTTTCAGGAAGTATTTTTGCCATATTTTCAGTGCGTTGTTTAACACCTCAAATGGCTGAAGAAGGTTTAAATTCTCCTCTTTTTCTCCGGAAAATGCTGCAGTTGTACTTTCGGTTTCCATAAAAAGAAATTGCTAAAATTTCAAGGATTCTCCAAATCGTCCACATCGCAATTCTTTTGGAATTTTATTTACGGCTAAGTTTGTAATACTGTGGCTATTTGTTTTCACAAAAATATTAAAATAAACGTACTCCGGAAAGATTATCCTTGGTCCCTATTATGCGTCGGCTACAATGCGTGGAGTAAGGATCAGGAGTACGGAAATAAATTAATTTTAGTTTTTACTCCTACTTGAGCTTTTACATTTACTCTCAGCGAATCAGAACGCCATCGGCCGGTATTAGAAATAATTAAAAAATTACTTCTGCATTTTAGCTTTCTTGCACCAAAAGCTAAAGGTTATTGTTCTCTTTTACTTCTTTCGTCAGGCTTACACCACGCATTGTAGATAACGCATTTCATTTGGTGCGATTTCTAAGGGTCGTCCCTGAAGCTCGGGTCACATTGTGTATTACGGATCCGAGGCTGTGCCGTCCGACTGGCTGAATGCCAATCCGCCACCCGCATCTGTAAAACACGTGACACGGGCTTAAGGTTCGACTCCTAAGGAACCATTCTCCAAGGACATTAGGTTCGAAGGAAACATCAAAGTGGCATTTTAACCGCCAGAGGGCTGAAATGACCAAAAATTTTCGAGTGGTCATAGTTGAGTGCGCCATAGAGCGTAAACGTACATGCCCTACACATGGCCAGTGTTTTTTGTGTACCAAAAATTACTCCCTATTTTTATTCACCATACCGACGAGAACAATAAAAAAGGCCGTGACTTTCGCTAATGAGCAAAAAACTAATGACGTTCGTCTACTTCTTGAAATATGGAACATTCGTAGTAAGTCGACTCACTTCTTCATCCAAATGTTTTTTATGCCACAAACCAGCTAACCATGTCACTATTTTTTCTTTGTCTTAGCAATAAAACTATCGTGTACTCTTTTATTTGTCTGCTATTTCCCCGATTTTAAAGTGGAGGAAAGTCCTCTATTATGAGACGGGATTCTAATGAGATTTCAACGTCCCAATTCAATCACAAATCCTTTTTCGCAACGATTACACGATCTAACAATCTAATTTTCCACTAAACAGAATTCACTCCAAGGGCAGTAAATATTCTTGGTGGAATCAACAGACGATGCCAATTAATTTAGCAGAAACTCCGCTGTCTCATAATGGGGGGCTTTCCTCTAATAATAAATGAAAAGTATAAAAAGTTGCACCAAAATCATTTCGAAATTATTCGATTTAAGATAATGCACTTTTCTCCATTGTTTCTTATATAATTTCGTTCTTTTATTTATTCACTATATTTATTGGCACAACGTTTCGGCCATGGGTTTTGGTCCTTATCAAGTGGCCGAAACGTTGTGCCGATAAAGGGGGTTTTCCTGTTGCCAGTGGTGTCGAATTATTCACCCTTCATTCGAATATTTGCTGGCGGAGAAATATACTTTTGTTTTAATTAAGTTTACCAGATCTTTCGCCTTGTCACACGCGGTCACAAATTAACCCCTTCATGACCGAACTATATCATTTGATTTTTAAAGTGGGACACTAGCGTCTCAAGGAACCAGAGAGACCAAAAAATAGTGCAATTTATATGCATGTGGTCATGAAGGGGGTTGAGTTGTAAGGAGTCGACCGTCGGGCGCCGCGTGTCCCCCGAATACTTGGAACACAGAGACCGCGCATTTTCACCGATTCTTCCGTTTGTGTGCCGCAGCCTTTCAGGGTTGTCCATGCCCGATGCAATCGTGTCCAAAAAACGTGGATACTGGGGCCCTTATTGGTAATGGTAAGGGAGCGCCAGTGGTATCGGGGCCCGGTCTGTCATTGCCACCCAGTGCTATGGTAGGTCCGCCCTCGCCGGCGAGGGGGCTAGCAGGGCTAGCTCCCCCTCACGGTGCCAATGCCTGGGATACAGATCGCGTCCAAATCAACACTCACCGCAACCTAAATCAGAACCAATCCCCCTCGGTCCCGCCGTCGCGCAATCTAGTCGGTGGGCATAGCCGCCTTCAGAACCAAGACTGTAGGAGTAAGGTATGTGTTCCGCCGCTCTCACGCACTTGATCAGTGTCTCGATGACCGTCTCCGATTACCTTGATTTCCGGCCGATCTCCGAGGCGAGATGCGTGGACGGAAAAGTACGAGTTCGATCACAATGCGCTTAGACATATACGTAGATGATCGGGGAATTGCGTTTGACGACGATATGACGCCTTGGCGAGACTTTCGCAAAGACTTCTGCAATTGATTTGAATTCTTTAAATTGTTAAATACCTGTACCTTTTTCTGTAATATTTTTATAATATTCTAAAGCTCGTTTAAACATATTTATTTTTTCAAAAGAAAATAATCCAAGTGTTCAGTTGAGATGAAGACCTCAAAATCGATCATTTTGTAGTTGCGACACTTCACTTCTTAGGTACAGATCACTACGTTGCAAGTATCTGCTAAGATATTTCAATTCCAATTGAGCAAAGATTAAGATGTTATTATTTCGCGGGCTTCTAAAAGTAACTTTAATATAATAAATATTTCTTTTATTTTTTTTTTGATAACTTGCAGCGGAATATTGTTTCAAAAGCAGCATCTCGAAGATAGAAACCTTACGTGTATGATTATTTCAATTTTATACTCTGTACACAAAACGTGATGCTGTTAGTCTGACTTGTAAATTTATCGGATACTTTGATTAACGAGAGAAAACGAAACGTTTTATTTTCCTATCGATATTATCGATACGCTGCAGCTATAACTGAAAATAATCGAGTTGGGAGGCCGCGAGTGCCTTTTTCAAGTGCACGGGGATTTATCGCGCCATGCCGCGCACGTGTAACCCGGCAAATTTCCTTTCTGCCACCCCCGCAGGACGAGCAAAATTGTACGGAGGATACGCTGAGGAAATGCGGTTGTCAGAACGCGTGCACGTCCACTTGCGAGGTCAAGATGGAAACGCTATCGCCCACCGAGAAACTGTCCGTGGCGGCGAACTCTCCCAGCAGCAAGTATCACAACTTCAAGCTGGAGAACAACAACGTCAAATGCGAGTCCTGCAGCATGGAGATCAACGGGCTGCCGTGCGTCGCCAACTGCAACGTCGTCAAATGCGAGTCGGATTACAAGTGTGACATCATGAAGTGCGAGCAGTGCATGAAGGCGGGACAGATAGCGATACTGGAGATGGACAAGGATTCCGGTATCGTGCTGGACGACAAGCTCGACGGCGATCCCGACGTGAAGGAGGAGCTGGACGTAGTGGTGATCGACAGCGACGAGAGCTGGAAAAAGCCCGATTACGAGCCGACCGTGCAAGAGACCGTAGACGATAAAGAGGAAGAGGAGGAGGACGAGGGGGAGGGGGAAGTGGAGGAGGAAGCGATGCAGGGACCGATTGCGACCAAGGTCGAGGCCGATGCTGAGACCGAGGAACAGCCCAAGTGCCAAAAGGTGACGAAGAGGAAGCTCTCGCTGGATAGCTTATCGGACAGTAGGAAGAAGAGGAAACTGAGCAAGAGGGCCCTGTCGGTGGGCTCGTCTCAGGATGCGAATAACGAGGAATCGGCCGGTGTCATTGCGCCGATCGAGCCGCTACCGAGTAAGGCCGACGGCGCGAGAGCCGAGACGATCGTCTCGAAGAAGAAGCAAGCGAAGAAGGACGTAGGGCTTCGGGGTCAAAAGCGTAAGGCGGAGGCGCCGAGTGCGAACGAGACCGCGACTAAGAAGGTGAAGAGCGTCAAGCAGAGCATCGTCAATTGCTTGAAACGGACCGCCAGCGATATTTCGATAATGGAAACCATCGACGATGTGATACAGCAAGGCCTGCAGATGACGCAGAGGAAGGACCGCAAGAGCAAGAACTACGAGCGCGCGGAGAAGAAGAAGAAGAGCGTCAAAGAGGAATCGTTGCCGGCGGCGAAGAGGCCCGCGAAGAAGATCGATCAGCTGAAGGAGCAGGCCGTTGAGAAGATGTCAAAGGCAGTTTCGAAGAATGGCCAAGTCAAAAGCAAGGCAGACGCGAAACCGAAACCGAAGGTTGCGCAGGACGGTAAAGTCAAGGTTGGTAAGGGCAAGATTGGCAAAATTCTGGAGACGAAGGCGCAGGATGTAAAGCCTAGGGCGCAGGACTCGAAAGCGCGGGACGGCACGAAGAAGCGCGATATCGTGTCGAAGACCAAAGCGAGTGACGTCAGCGAGGATCCGAAAAAGTCGGCTGTAATTAAGAAGAAGCGGAAGAGCGCGAAAAAGGTGGCAAACGCCAAGAAGTCGGGCTGTAAAGTAGAGAATTCCTCGCCTGGAAATGAGAGCCTCACGTTAACGAGAAAAACGTTCCTGAAACCGAAGTGGAACAACGGATGGAGCTGGGATGGGGAGCCCTTTGAAGCCAAAGTTTATCTAACGGTAAGAATAATTAAACCTTGGTATACTTCGCGATCTGGAGATTTTACTTCAACTTTGGTATTGAGGAGCCAGATTTATATTGTCACGTAGCGCTATAATGAGAGAAAAAAGTATATTGAATTAAAGATAAAAGGCAATAAAAACAAACCTAGTTTTTTTAATTGTCTTTTGTTGCGTGATTCATTATTGTTATATACTTCGATGAATTTAGAAAAATCTAATTGACGAAACAATTTGTTCGAACTGTCCATACAATTGTTCTCCTTATAAAATTGAACGAAATTTGCGGAATTATGTTATTTAATAAAATTAAATACTGTCCGACAAAAGAATCCGCTGAATAGAATCGAATTTTGAAATCTGTCACCTTAGAATGAAGAAACGGCCATACGGCGATGTTACGCGAGCATGAGTCACGAGGGCGGCGACGTATTGCGGCCCCGGGACTGCGTATTGCTGAAGAGCGGTACGCGAAAGGGTGACTTGCCGTATGTAGCGAAGATTGCTGCGCTGTGGGAGAATCCGGACGACGGTAGATATCCCCGATCGCGTGAAACGCAGAGACGCCCGTCTGGATTTGATGAGTTAACATCACGCTGTGTTCTGCTTTTAGGCGAGATGATGTTCTCGTTGCTGTGGTACTACAGACCTGAGCACACAGAACAGGGTCGGACGCCGCACGACAGCGAGGACGAGGTATTTGCCTCGCGTCATCGAGACGCAAACAGCGTCGCTTGCATAGAGGACAAGTGTTACATCCTAACGTTTAACGAATACTGTCGGTGAGTAATTCTGTCTATGATGAAATTTCCCACACAGCAAACGTAGATTCTGAGAATATTTGTAGGATATCGCCAAGTATAAGCTGTTATAGGGATGCTCCCAATGTATTAGAATATCCTGCGGAGGTACAGAATATTCGGATGCTGTTCCTCACTGCTGTTAGGGATCTGTTCGATTTATAGTTAGCGAAATTGGCCACAAATCATATCGCATATTAGACAATCTCATCCCTCTTCATTTAACCGCTTAATAAGCGAATGAAATAATTGACGTGGAAGCTTTTTAATGTGTTTTTTTGAATCTCCGTTAATTTAAAAGTTTGCCATGTATAAATTTTTATTGACAATGTTGAAAGACATAATTTTTCCTCTTAGACCAAGCGAAATTGGATCATCTGCATATCGTTTTTATGTGCGACAGGTATCGTAAAAACTTACGGAGGATCGAGGAGGGCTTAGAAAATCCTGGCTTGATAGTTCCGCCAGGGGACCAAGTGTATCCAAGGGAGAATCGGCAGCCTCCTATACCAGTACCGTCAGACATGGTGCTTTTCTGCCGACGTGTTTACGACTATCGCGGGAAGAAACTTGTGAAGAACCCCGGATGACTCGAATTCCTGTAAGATGCAAACCGAGGAAGCTTAGGTCACACATTGAAACTGGCCGCAGGTCTCCTTTCAAGCGTAATTGCGTCGCTGTTGATCGATTTGTCTTGATTTCCAAGGGCGACGAGATTCGATTGTTTTTGTACCGAATTATCGATTTCACGAGCACATACAGCCTCTACTTTTACCTTTCGCCACGTTGCGTTTTACCTGTTTGTCAGAAGAACAATCTTTGTGTGGAGAAACATTCGGTTCTGTCCAAAACTGCGAAAAGGACGTGAGAAAAGTGATGTGCGCGAGTGTCTCAAGAACAATTGGATCTCCTTCTGCCCTTAAACGTAGGAAGATTCTTTGAATATCGCGTCAAAAGAAGAGAAAACAAATGGCACGTCGTGTATACTATAAGGCTACCCTTATCGCGCCGCTTACATCAATCGGTCTTTCTATTCTACTCGTCTGCGATACCACAGAAATCATGATGAATCGTTCATTAATTCTGGTGATAGATATTGCGTGGAATTCATGTCGGCGGGTCGGGCGCTGGAAAGCGCGCCGAACGTTCGGGTCGAAGCGTATAGATCTATTACAAGTTCCGGACGATATTTTTCCAAGGATGGCATTATCCGCATGTTCCTCTCGCGGGCGCGATCGCGAACTTCCGCCCCCCCCTCCCTCTGTCCGCTCTCCATTTTCCGCAGACATGAACGAAACCAATATACAATCTCGATAACGTATGTAAGATGTTTCTAGGCGAGTTAGTGGAATTTGACAATTTTATAGAGAGAATCATATTTTTTGTGAGATAGCATTTTACACAACACTTAAATGGATATTTTTCACATAGGAGATAACAAATGTACGACGCCGTAATGTCGTGTGCGTCATGGCGCCTTAACTTGAAGGGAACCTACGAACAGTTTCAAAGATAAGGAATCAAAAGCAGGGACGAAATTGCGATTATTTAGGGAAAAAGAGAAACAGCGTTATATATATTATGTATAAGTGCTCTCCGATTAGGCCCGAGCGCATGATACGAGGGGCGAACATCAAGCGTGTGCGACATTACACTTCCATTGTCCCACGGTATGTTTGCATCTGTCTCGGGGACGCGACTTCTCCCCGAAATCCAACCCGCGCACATTTGTCATCTTCGTCGATGTAATCATTGTAATGTAAAATGCATTTTTACGAACAGTGCCGAAGACAAAAAATGTTTCGAGACTGGAAGTGACTCGACTCACGTCGAACAATTTGAGAATTTACTGCTTTTGAATAATGTCTTTCAGAGATATCGTAAATATTTTATAGATATTTTAACGTATTACGAGACTTTTAAGTTTCCAAATACCTTCAGAAATCTGTTGTTAACGAGCGTCACGGTACTTTAAAACGTCTTGCAGTCATCCCGACCTGGAACGAGTAAAGTACTGTCATTGATTAACATTTTTTACATTAATTTGATGTATTTAGCAAATGATCATGTTGACGAGAAGATTCGTGAATCGAGCCATTTCCATCTGATAGACCGTGTCTACGTTTAGGCGATCTTTATTTGCTCGGTTTTTAATACAATAATATGACTCCTTCCAAGAATGCAGGAGACATGGACGTTTAATTGTCAGGGAGACGTTTATGTTTTGACCTGTTACGCACCGCGAGTCGCGCTTCTACATGCAGTTTTGATTTCTACACACACACAGACACACACGTACACACATGCATATATGTATATGTATATATGTTTATTTACATATATATGTATATGTGTATATATATGATTATTCTTTGTATTTTTTATTCATAACGATCTCTAAGATCTATAATGAGAGAGAATTGTAGTTGTATATTATCGCCTATAACTTAGGTATCTCGTTATGAATTAAAATTTTATGTACATACATATACATACATGTATGTATGTATATAATTTTGATTCATAAAGAATTCACATCTTAGCGATTAGTCAATACTCGCGGTAAAATGCCAAAAATAACCAAACCATTCACGAATTACGAGAAACACTTTTCAATGCAAATCATTAACATTATCGCGACGTACTAAAATTTATCACGAGATCATCGATAAGTAATTTCTGTGGGAATTCATCGAACCGTGTTAATTTTATTTACATTTGTTGAGTGTAGCGGGCGCTTTGTTGGAAATCATATTATTTAAAATTAATATATTAATATGGTTATATTATTTAATATCTAATATATTGGATGTAGGTATTAAGTTATTTTGCGAAAGAATATTAAGTAATAAGACGAGTAGAAGAGAGCGCGCGCGTGTTTACGGCTGTATGTATGTGTATGCATGCGAGAGAAGAGCGAAAAGAGGAGAGAAGACGAACGACGAGAACTGTTATAAATGAGCGAGTAAATCGAAAAGGCGGTAGAAAGAAGAGAGTGAGTGAGAGTGAGAGGGACGCAGGACGAGGATGACAGATCATGTTTATGAGAAATTTCGCGATACCAAAACATTCTTTCACGTGCAAAAATCTTTTCCTTGCGATTCGAAGTGCGTCTCATAATGTATCCGGATGATCCTCGATGAGATGCGCTCGATGTATTTCATAAGGAATCGACTTAGTCTTACGTAAAACACCGTGAAAACACACACACACACACAAACGCATGGATTTCGACGAGCGCCGCTCCCCCAAATTGAGTGCTGAAAAACGCTCCGAGTGTCCTTACGCGAACGCGCGCACGTCCTCTTACCTCCGTGCACATATCGGGACCGAGAGGGACGAACGGGCCCCGTCGACGTCTCTAAACACGAAAATTCCAAAGAGGCAACCCCGTGAAAGGGATGCAAATCGCGGCGCTCGTCGGCAATCCACCAGGTTCTTGCGTAATCTTTTTATAGATAGTTTTATATTCCTTTTTAACGCGCAAAGAGGAGATGAGAGAAAAGTGGTACGAAAGTGCGGAAGATAGTTTTTTTTCCGGCGGGAAAGAAAACGGTACAGGTAGCGAAACCGGGGAGAACGGTGATATGCGGGCGGAACAGTAAAGACACGCCGGAGAGATATCAAGAGAAAGGGGAGAGATTGAGAGAAAGTGGGAAGAGTTGTACAACTTGCGCGCGACTGTGTAGTGTCGCCGAGGCGTAGCGTATTCGCGAAGATCATTGAGACGAAACAGGCGGCGCCTGTGTAAATATTGTGTATGTGTAATACCTAAATGAAGAAAAGAATTAGGAAACGAGAGAGGAGGAGAAAGACAGAGGAGAGACAGGAGAGAAAGAGGCGCGGCTCTCCGTCGAGCCGCGTGCGCGCACGGCGCGGTTGTAATTTTCAGGAACTTACCTACCTAACGACGGTTAACATGGGAACATTGCACACACACACACACACACACACACACATACATACAACACACACAATGCATATCCTCTGTTCATTTTAAGTAGCCGACTACGAACTTTTTCCATCGAGAGCGCGAAGCAGCCGAGGCCTCCGTGTTCGTTCGTGGGGCACGCGTGGTGCGCGAGGCCTGCGCTGGCCTCCATCCTCCGCCGCCCGCTCCTTGCTCCTTCCTTGCATCCGCTTTAATCAAAATGCAACAAGTGTCGGCCGTGCGCGCTCATCGAGATCGGGTACGTCGTCAGTCGCGCTGTCGTATCGCTCGCTCGAGACACGCCGCGCCGATTACGAGCGTGGCTGCAAATCACTTGACTCATATTGAGTATATTCACCCGACTGTGTGTACTCGTCACGTTAATCCTTAACTGTTAAGGCGTAAAGGGATCATGTATCTATATTATGAGATAAATAGCGATTTCGTACCTCGCTGATAATAGGAGGGGACAAAAATATTAGATACTTTTTATTACTTTGTAAAAGGTATTTGCGCGTTCGATGAGGCATTGACCATTTTATTGTTATGTACACGATATACCGTTGTTTCTCGAAGTGAAATATTAATAGAGAGATCGGTTCAGTCAAATTTCAGATTTTATTTCGCTTGAATGAATAAAGGTCAGCCCAGACAATACGGACATCTGGAAAATGTCGTGGAACACTCGTCAGACGTTTTGTAGATTCTTTTATTATTTGGGAGAGACATATAGCAAGAGAAATAAGAAAGAGGTCGATTTCTTCGCGACGTATTGAAATATTTACTAAGTCATTGATTATTAACGTTGCAACAAGCAAAAGCGCTACAGCGGCGAAGGGTTTAGCAATTAATCGCGTGCGACATTGTTCAAACCTGAAACTGACATGATGAAATCGACAAAAGGTTGCGAACCGCGATATTTCTGACAGTTACAATTGAATATCGTTGTGAAAGAAAATATGACTTATATCCCATTTTTAACGGACTCTCCAGCGTGCGGACCGCGATCGTCGCCCGATCTCGAGAATGCGACCGCTATTTGCGCACGATCAACCCGATGAACATTCATTGCGCGGCGTTACGCGGTTTGCCGTGCGGATGCTCGATTTCCTCTGGTTTATTTAGCCGGAACAGGAGACGCGCGATTGTACTTGTAGGCGGTGCCTCGTTCTCGTAGCTGCGAGGCTTGTACGCCCCCCCCCCTCGCGAGGGTTTTTTTTATTTGTATAAACGTATCTAATAATAGTGCAGTGTATTAATGAATTACATGACATTGATAATTACGCGAGTTTTGAAACTAATTAGATAACTTTTATATTCGAGGATATGTTTAGCAGCTTGATATTTACTAAAGTGAACGTCCGCTCCTTTTGTTCACGCTTTTGCGCGAAGGGGATAATTTTGTATAGCATCTTTTATAATCACTTTTCTTTATTATCATTGTACAAAAGTACGCATACATTTCTCTGTATGTTCTCTCATATCGGTGTTTCCAACACATGTTTCCAATTATTTTCTAAAAGCATTTCACAACACTTCGAAGCGTCACGTAAAATTTCAATGTATTTGCAAACGAAAATTATATATTGCATTATACTGACATCGCATTGTATAATTTCATTGCTCGGCTTTGAATAACGGGATATATTTGCTTGCTACAAGTTATTGTTTCCAAGAAATAAATGGATTAACGTGATCTATGAAAAATCTAACTAAATATGCATTTGAATCGACATAGTTTTACTCTCTTCGCGATTAAATGACAAGCCAAGCAGTAAGATTGGAATGAAAAATTTTCTTTTTCGAAAAATTGTCTACACAGCTTTTAGTTTTTTTTACTCGAGAGAGTGCCATTTACGTAAATGACAAATTTCCTGTGACACGCGATCTTTTCGATGTAGCACTGCTACCGTCTATTCGAAATACTTGTACCCAGTTATCGTTTGAATCATGTTTAAATATATCGGAAAAGTGCGCAAGGCTCGCAGGCGGATCACGTCCTTGAGAATGCGGGGCACGCCTAGGAATTGCATGCTTGTAATTGTATATCGTTGCAGAGCGTCTTGAGCCGAGAATTGTTGGCAAGAAATAAATAAGAAATCTAATTTACCAAGTGTCTTACTGTAAAGTATCTACTCCGATTATACCAATAAATGATGGATACGGGTTCGCAGTACGAACGCAGACGTGTCAAGTGATTCGACGTTAATCAGACGAACTCTGGAAGTCGCGGAAACGTTCGAAAATATCAATTTTCGAGAACCTATATCTATTTGTATCGTCATTACTGTAAGAGAAGAAGGAAGATTGTGTCCTATGATAAAAATTTACTCCTACTCATATGCACAATTCTTATCGTGAAAAAGCCAAAGTATTAATTTATTTTTGTGACTACGAAAAATTTGCGATAATATTATCTTTCTGTTTAAGAAGATCGCTTAGATTACGCGAATGAGATATTCTGTACACCGTTTAGGCTTGCTACGCCATAACGATTAATCGTTCGTCCTTTTTGTCTCTTTACAATTGTATGTAATTTTATTTTGCAACCGCTTTTAACTTTTATTGAGGACTCGCGAGCACACGAATCTTGTATAGTACATGTTAGATAAGCAATGCAAGTTGCGGATTTGTTTCAAGCTTTTGCGAAAAGTGGATGAATGCTCGTTATATTTAAAAGGGAATTCGCTTTTATCTTAAGAGACGCCAGGACTCTAGTGTTAAATATTTTTCCGCTTGAAATTAGTATCGTTTAGGGATCGTTTGGACAAATGCGAACGGCAAACTGAGCGGCAACGCCACACAGGAGCATACAAATACAATAAAAAGAAAGAGAAAGAGAGAGAATGAGAGAGAGAGAGAGAGAGAAAGAGAGAGGTATTATTTCTACACGAAAAGCTGAGATAAAGGTATATATATAAATAATATATATATATATGACAAAGTATATATATATATAAATATATATATTTAGGTAATTAGAATAAAAAATATATATGTATATGATTGAGAGAAAATGAATAATTATAAATATGGCGTACACACATACACACACAATAGACTCGTACACGGCATACACACTCGCGTATACCCTTGACACGCACACAAATCACACGGTACAGAGCAATACGTGATACTTCTGTGGAGGACAGGGAACAAGAAGATAATACAAGTGCCAGGGAGCATTCCTAGGAGACTCGTTGTTTTACCGTCTACGGTGTTTTTCTTTCTTTTTAATCCTCGAAACGGGTGCGTGTCTCTATTAGCGGGCGAGTCGCCTCGCGATCCGCAGAATCGTTCCCGTGCTATCGGTATCTAAAATTACCGTAGCGAAGCGACGAATTACGCGTCTCGCGTAGACGTAATTAGCACGTTTCACGAGTGGAGAGCCGCGATGGTGTCAAGCGTATTGGCGAAGAGCACCGCGTTCCGAATGAAACCGACAATCGCTTTCGTTTTCCCCGCAGAAGAATCGAACTCTCTGCGCGCCTTTTCAAAAGTGTAACCGGTATACTTTGCTTGTAGCACACGGAGTGAATTTTCTCTTAAAATATACCCCGAAGATCATGTAATCGCGGGACAACACGGCATTCTGAAGAACTGTGCGAGAGTTTTTTGAAATTTTACCATACATTCCACCAGTAAAATGTATACCAAGTATAATTGCTAGTAGAAGGTATGGTAAAATTTCGCGAGGCTCTCGCACAGTTCTTCGAAATGCCACGTTGTCCCACGATCACACGGCTTGCAGGATAAATTTTAAAAAGAAGTTCTCTCTCGGTGTAGCCCCGATATCTTTTACCGCGAACAATTGGGGCCGAAAGAATTCGCGAGTTGAGAGAGGCATAGAGATCTCGCGCAGACGTTTTTATCTAGAATAACGTAAATGAATTTGGATAACATTTACATATACGTATATAATCGTTTTACATCTTTATATCAATCTCTGAACCAGAGGACGTGGTTCCGTCAAACGCGAACGCGTTCGTAAAGTGCATAAATCGCATCTTCCGCTTCTCATATCATTATCCAGACCTTGATACAAAGCGCAGTACATTATACACCGTGTCTGACGATGCGCAAAGAATTTGCAGACGATTACCAGCTGGTTTAATTTTGTTAATATTACAATTAACATGACACGTCTCTCAGTTCAGTTTCTTGTTAGATAAATGAAGATGAGAAGAGCAACGGCGACAAAAAGTCGCCTACAACGTCGGATTACAACGCGTTTCATTCGCCAAACAATTTATTCCCGAGCGGTGAGGAAAGGTTAAATGAACGTCGCGTCCGTGTCCAAGCAGCTTGACACTTCGCGCATTTTCGCTCTCGGATTCGACAAGAAACTAAACTCATAATGTAACTCGTCTCCATCCCGTACGGGAAAACGTTAGCGGTGCCACTTTGGAAGTTTCGGAAGCGATTCCCACTGTTTATAGTCGTCGCGCGACCACGATTCTCTACACGTAACACGAAAAGAACAAAAAATAAATAAACGTTTCACCGGCAGTCGAGTGCTTCCTCGAGGTGTCACGCGTTACTTTCAACGGTATATTTCGTACAAATACTATACTACTTTTAGACGTAATTTGTAAGCTTCGTAGAGTGAAACAAAAATGGGAATTAAGCGACGCGAACGGGTCGCGGCGCGGACGAGCGCGATTTCAACGCGAGGGGAAGCGATAACTTCCGCCTCTCCCTTTCGCAAAAGACAGGAGAGAATAGGAAGTTATCACCGCGACGTTACACCGTACGTGTCCTCGCACGCGTACTCGACCGGGCTTTCTCGCTCTCGCTCGCTCGTCCCACCGCGGATCCGCGTTTTAGAACCGCAATGTGTTTTTCACAGACAACCGACGTAAATATCTCGCGACCAAGCGCAGAAATCGTGAACGACGTGATCAGGCGCACGCCGTTGTCTTGTAACATTGTAAATTACTATAAAATATGGCGAACGTTTAATAAATTATTTGATCAAACCCGCCGGGCATCTCCTTATATCGCCTTGTCCCCGCTTGTCCTCCAGGCGTTATCAGGCGAGAGAAATGACGCAAGTTCCTTGGCCGATACGACAGTCGGCTGTTTATAGCGTCTCTACCTTTTGCATGTATGTACACCCAGGAACAAAGTTTCTTTGAATTTTGACCTTTCTAGACTTTTACTTCATTTCAAAGAAATGATTTCTTTACCTTAACCAAAATTTTATTTGATCAAGGCTGGAATTTCTAAGAGAATTCACATCTACTTCTTCAAATCTAGCAAATGTTTTGGTACAAGTAAATAAAAACTCAAGAGATTCAAAGAAACATGATTTCAACGTATCTCATTTGTTTAACTAAACCTAACAAAATCTTTTTTCTGAGTGTAGACGCTGCGGTTTTCAACGTGAAAATTGATTTCTTTGCAGCGAAGATATCGAAAGAGAAACCACTTCTGCGAAAGGAACTTATTCATGGCTAAAAATAGCAAGTATGTACAAAACATAACAAAAAAAGAATATATAATCAGTTATTGTATAAAATGTTTCCACCACTTCCACGCTCTATATCTTAAGTTATAAAGCTTAAGATGTAAAGTGGAGGTGAAAAGGTGTAACTTTTGCTCCATAAAAGGAAATAACATTTTATTGCACATCAATAAATTCCGTGCCAAAGTTTCTCTTGACAAAATAAAAAGAGATATACATACACGCGCGTAAAACAGTTCTATCTAACGCAAAAGAATATTTTATTATCAAATATTCCTCTCAATAGTCCCTTCAACGTTCAACAAGTTGATTCATAACACGTCGAGTGGCCGATCCAATTTTTGAATTAATCAAAACCCCTCCCGAATTCCCTGCGACGTGTCATCTCTTTATTATAGTTTCAAGAGACGTCGCAGGTATAAATTAAGTTCCACTTAAAAAAGGGGTCTCCCCCCTTCGTTCGGGGAATATTTGCATGTAGCCCCGTTCGGGCGTCATAAATTCTTGGGCTTCACGTGGGGTTAATCCTAGAATCGTGAATGTCGGCACGAACTTTGCCGGTTCCCGAGGATTACGCAAGATGCGCCGCCCCGGCCATAGGCGGTTTCAGGAAAGCCCGCCGATCGCCGCCTGAAAAAAAAAGAAGCAATCATGTACATACGTTAATCAAGCGAGGAAGATGAATCGTTCGCCTTCTGCGTTCTTTCAGCCCCCGGGAATTTCCGTGGGAACCCGTTCCAAGGAGTTCACTTTACTCCATTGTTCCCGCATCTCGTTCCCGGGGGAGATTGAGGACTTTCGAAGTATCCGTCTTGTCTTTCATTTTCCATCGCTAATTACTCGAACGGTATTCTTACCTCGACAATTTTATTGACGAAAGACCGGCATTCCGCTGTCGAAATTTGATTAAAAAACTCAAGTTCCCAAGTGCTTTTATTTGTCATTAATACCGTATCGTATCAAATTTTTTTTATTTTATTATAATTTTTCAGGCCTGTGTCCACGATGCTAAAACTTGGATTTGCAGCTATTCCATAAAAGCTACAAGTTGATTGGCTACACATTTCTCGAAAGAGACTAGAACTTGGACCAAGATTTAGCATCGTGGACCCAGGCCTTAACACGCATAAAATTGATGTTGGTTATTTGATGAAACAACAATCTCTATTCTCTATATAGAAAAGGTTTATTTCTTGAAATCATTGAGTCTCGCAAGCGTCTTCACTTATCGTTCAGATGAAAACCCTCGGGGAGGGGGGGGGGGATTAAACTCTCAATTTACATTCTCAGAAACAAGTAGCCAAGTGGAACGATTTGTGATCGCAATCTCAATGCCCGCGCACTTCTTTCAGAGCGAAAACTGATAAAAGTGCGTGTTGAACGGGGGACCACGGTCGGCCGGCACACGAACTTCGGCGCGACGGAAGCGGCATGAAAGGGTCGAGCCGTTGAAGCGGAAGGAGCGCGGAGAGAAAGAGTATCCTGATCCATCTCCTTCTCTCTCGCAGGCAGGACGAGAGGACACTGCGATCGCGGTCAGCGGCGGTGATAGTGACGGTTTTCAAGTTTTAATCCGCGCGAGGGCGAGAGGCCTAAGCCGAAAAGCCCGCAGCCGCGGACGTCATCACGGCCGCTTCGTGCCCGTCCAGCCGCTCCTCCAGATTACATTAATTCGATTAATGGATGCCGTCCATCGTCGGTGGTGGCCGCGCCGCGCCTTCGCTGGATTTCTCCCCGGTGCCGGCTCGCGCTCGCTCGTCCGCCCCGAGCACCGATGGAGAACGCACGACTCGTGATCGAGGTGACACGCCACCGACGTAACGAAAAAGATACCGGTCACGAGATCCGAGAGAAACGCAAACTCGTTTACGCTCGCTAACGAACATATCGTTACCCGTTAATTGTCTAGTTAATAATTTTACATTTTTAGAAACCGAAATAATAATTTGTTTTTAATGGGTCTAGGAACGCGCATTTAGATTCAGGGCGTCAATTCTGTATCTTACACTATGGTGAAAATGCTAAAAGTGGATAGCTAGCCGTCCCTTTAGGAGACAGAGCCGCTCACTTTTAGCATTTTTGCTGTAGTGTAAGATACAGAACGGACCCCCAGATTTCTATTCCGAAACATCTCTGGGACAAATTTTACTCGAGAAATAGGTCAGAAATGCTCAAAATAATTTCAGAAGGCCATCGAGTGAAATATTTCTCGGAGAGAAAATGATTTTGGAATGTAACCCTGGAGAACAATTCTGTATCTTACAACATAGTAAAAATGTCTAAAACCAAGCGGCTTTGTCTCTTTTTAAAGGGACAGTTAGAAAGAGACTTCACTTTAGTGTAAGGTACAGAATTGACCCCCCGAACCTAAGTGCGCGTTCTTAAACTCATTAAAAAAAAAAGCGTCGCCAACCATTCCGTCCACTGTACCGACCACGATCTGAAGAGATATAAGACATAGATTTCAGAATCGCGAAAAAAGGTGATGAAATCAGAATAGAATATCCGGGGAGACGTCCTGTACAATGGTACGTGCTCTAAAGATTCGAGCTCTCATTTCGCGATTGATGAATAGTTGACGACAGCAACGGTAATCGGCGTACAAATCCGTTAGTCCATTAGTCGGGCTAAATGAATAATAGATCGAGAGATCGTAGTGCGACGCGAAAACAGTGTCCGTGATTTTTTTACAGGGAATATGATGGCATTGCGTCGATACCGCTATTTTCGATACCGACAACCTATATACTTACGATTTACATACGTTGCCCAGCGACACGGGCGATTAGAGCGAAAAATATTGCACGGGGGGGTTTTACGCGCGCATTTATACCGCACGATTTGTACGACGGGCCGATGCAAAATCGGCTGTAAAAACTCTAATCTGCACGTGTAATTTTGCATCTCGCGTCGCACGTCGTCGTACGCGGGCGCCTATAGTCGCTATAAATATCACGGAGGAACAAACGTGAATATCCCTTCTCGCGTTTCCTGATATTCTTCCGCATTTCATAGCGTAGCGTGGTAGAATGTACTCGTAAAAGTCGAGTCGAAACCGGATTTCCAATTAAAAAATTATCAATATCTCCACGCGCGAATGTCCGTTAGGCTTAATCCAGTTTTTAGCATGCGCGCGCGCGCGAGTGTGTACATATGTTGTACAGGGTGTTCTAGGAGGAACAGTCAATATTCTGGGAGGTGATAGTATCGGTCATTTTAAGCCAAAATGTTCATATAAATGCATGTCCCATTGCCCGCTGTTTCCGAGATAGAGCTACTTCAATGTCTCGTGTATTTCCTTCTTTCTGTACACTTCTCCCTTCGTCCAACCCCGTAAACATCTGCGGAAGGGAAACAGAAGACAAGTGAATACACGGGACGAATTGCTCGCTCAAATAATGGATGCTAGTGCCCGTGTAAGGAACGTCACGTTGTACTCAGACGAGCAACACGCCATGCTCACACAAGGCATCGAAAAATGCATCGTGGTTAACGGTGGAATTTTTTGGAAATTTATTATCTGTAAAAGTGTATCACTTGAACGATAAATATTAGAAATAGTACGTCGTGTTTCTTTCTTGTGAGTAATTTTGCAACCGCACATTCAAACAGCTCTACCTCGGAAACAGCGGGGAATGGGACGTACATTCATACGAACACTTTTGCTTAAAACGACCGATACTATCCACCCCCAGAATATTGACCTTTCGTCCTGGGACACCCTGTGTATGCTCCAAGAAAACGCGCAATTTTCTACTAAACGCGTCGCGTTTGCGGAGTCGCGTGATATTTCGACCGTGGTGTCTTCTGCCACGACAATGCAAGCGACAATGCGCCACGAAAATCGTCGAGCATTGTGATCGAAGACGCGAATGAGATAGGACGTTACATTATTACGCGTCATTATCTCAATCGCGAGACGCTCCCTTGCGTGCGAGCGAGGACGCTCCCGTGCGTACGGCCCAAATAACGTCCCCCCCCTCCCCCTCCGCGATTTTCGACGTTGAATGCGAAGGCGAAAGGCGGCGCCGAAAGAAGAGTGCGTTTCAACGCGACGAGGTAGCGCCCGCGTGAAAAGCATTCCAGCCACCACCTGCGCGCCCGCACGCCATAATTATGTTTCTTATGCGTCTGCTTCTGGTACGGAGCGTTTGGATATTTTGCCTGCCGCTCTTTTGCCGCGTAAACGCCTTCTGTTAGACCGCGGGGCGCCCTTAAACGGTGCCCTCCGTTTCCCGCGCGCCTTTCATCTCGCGCGAAGTAACGTGTCGCGTTCCCGTAGTCAGGCACTTTGGACCTCGCGCCTTGAAAAAAAAAACGCGTATTTAGCGTAGACTTAGATGCGCTCTCGCTGTGCCTTTATACAGATTTAAATTTGATCCGATATATTTCTCTTATCGAACACGGATCTGTCTCGAGCCACGTGTTTCGAATTAAAAAAATGATTGAGCGCTACGCGATCCTTCGTAATTTTGCAAATCAATATTTCAAAGCGAAATTTATATCAATATAATCACTTTAGCCATAGATATTTAATACTATCCCTTACCGTTTCCCATCGCGTGTATTTTTCCATAACGACTGGGTCTCAAAGAAGAACGCGTTCGGAGTGAAAAATAATGCTCGTACACAAAATTGACCGTGCCAACATAATTGACGAGCAGATACATAATAATTAGCCGACGTCGCTTGATTCTAGCAATCTCCCGGTGTCTCGGAGATATTATTTCTAAAAATACACACACGAGCTCGTGGCCGAAGGTGCTGAAGGAACGGTTTATCACTCCGCGCTAGAGTCGCCGCTAAATAAAAAGGAGGCCGCTCCGAAACTGCGCGGCTCGCAGGGAGGGAAAAAAACCACACAACGGATACTTTAAATCAACCGGATTCACGCTCGCCGCGGAGTGATCCGCGGCTCTGACTTAATTCCCCGGGACCTATATTTATCGTGTCCGATATACCAGATTTCGGGCTGTCAAGTCGGACGAGCCAACGAGGCCTCTCCACATTGCGGTCCAACAGGAGTTCGCGTGACGGCAACAGACGTCGCTCTCCTCTCTCCATTCATTCCGTCCCACCTCGCCGCCCTCCTCCCTTTCCCTCTTCCGCCGATCTTCCGTCTGCCTTTCTTTTTCCTCCTCTTTTTTCCTCCGGCCGCCAATTCGACGGCGCCGACCAATCGAGCGGCAGAAAACTCGCTCTATAAGCCCTGCACGCAGGCGGACCGGGTCCTCTCTCGGCGAAATCGACGGAAGAGGCACCCTCTAGCCCGCGGGGATCGCTGTGAAATAATCCGCTGATAAATTCCTCGAAGGTCTCCCTTTCGCGGCAGAGAGCCAGAGGAGCGAGCGATTCCTTTACGATCCGCTCGCGGCGGTCGATTCCTTGAATGAACATGTCCCATTGACGAGCGGCGTTCGATTGCTTCATCGAGGCCGCTCGCGTCTGCCTTGATTAGCGATATTTATACGAGATATCCGATGGCTGTATTTCTTGAACAGGATGGCCATCGTGTGGTCGAGAATTGAAGTAATACTTTCACATTCAAGACTTTATGGCGTCAGTGATTCAACTTCATAGGTAAAAGAAGAATTTTGACGACTTTAAAGCTTTAAGAATGCGAATAGGTCTTGGTCTTTGGTCAATTTTATACAGACTTTAAGAGAAAGCTAAGTGGAGATGCAAATATTTTGCATGGTGGACACGTAAGAGAATCACGAGAGAAAGAAAAACAACCTCCAATCGTATCTTTCTACACGGAGGGAATTTTCTCTTAAAATGTACTCTAGAAAGTGTGTAATCGTGAAACATGGCATTTTGAAGAATTGTATGAGAGTTTCTTGAGATTTTATTATACATTTTACTAGTGAATTGTATGACACAATTTCAAAAAACTCTAATAAAGTCGTCCCACGATTACACGCTTTTCAGAGTAAATTTTAAGAGAAAATTCTCTCGGTGCAAAGAGACACGATTGGAGGTTGTTTTTCTTTCTCTCGTGATTCTCTTAAGGGTCCAACATACAAAATATTTTCATCTTCATTTAGCTTTTTCTTAAAGTCTTTAAAGTTTTTCGAAATTGTATGGTAAAATTTCAAAAAATTCCCATAAAGTTGTTGAAAATGCCACGATTACACAATTATCAGGATAAATTGTAAGAGGAAATTCTCTCCGCACAGGGAAAGCGACTTCTCTTGGTCGTACGGTACTTTTGACGTTCGGAATATACATAATTTCCAATTGAATATGTATCTACTCACTTATTATTCGATCAGTCATTTACATTAATTATTCAGTAGTTGTATTCGTAGCCTATTTGCATCTTTATGACGATGATGTATCCTTATTGCGCTAACGAGGTTCTGTGTTTTAGCACCCCGTGCCTTACAATTCAGATTGTGATGCGCAGAAATGCAAGATAAATCGTTAACTAGATCCGGTTAATCAAGGCATTACTCAAATTAATCAATGGAGACGATATTCAGCGGTAGGTTGCAGTGTAAATGGAAATGGATTACATCGAGCAATATTATGCCTGAGCATATAGGCGACGATATGCGACAGAACGGGCGAAGACAAACTAATGTACATGCTGTGCAGTAGACAAACTAACGTGAACATGCGCTATTCAAACACGCTGTGAGAATATTAACGTTATATAACGTTATGCCTCATACACATACATAAGTCCTAATCGTGGAAAAGTACTCGAGGACTCTGCACGAGCGCGAAAGATAAATTGTCCGAAATAAGCATCTGGTGAGTCACTTCTGATAAAAGCGTAAAGAAAAATGTCGCTTTTCCTGTATAAAAATTCTCTTAAACGCGACTTATCTCAAATCCGGACAGGAGTCCGTTAAACAAATCGTTCAATAAAGATACACGAGAAATATTGGAGTAAAAAGAAAGCTCGAAGCCACGCCCAGGTGTTTTCGTGTCTTTATTGAAACGCAAATGGTCCAAACGTTTCTCTCGGTCAGTTCCATTCAGGCCATCTTCAAAGAATACTTCTTCCCGGGACGCAACGACCTTTCCGAGTATTTCTACGTGCAAAAAAAACAACCTGTTACATATTTTACACATTAGCCCAATATTACATTTATTGTACGACAAATGTTTCCTGCATGTTGGTGGGCTGCAGAATAGAAAATCTCTACTCGACAACTTTCCCATTCTGCAACCAATCAACACGTTTGAGAAATCGTGCGACAAATTTTTTAAGTGCGTTGATTGGCTGCGGGATAATAAAATTCTCGTGTATCTAGAAATTTTCTATTCAGCAGCCAATCAACACACTTGAAAAATTGTTCTACGACAAATGTAATACCAGCCTTAGGCTAATATCGCATTTGTCGCGCGACAAATTTTTTAAGTGCGCTGATTGGCTGCAGGATAGTAAAATTCTCGAGTATCTAAAAATTTTCTATTCAGCAGCCAATCAACACGCTTGAAAAATTGTTCTACGACAAATGTAATACCAGCCTTAGGCTAATATCACATTTGTCGCGCGACAAATTTTTTAAGTGCGCTGATTGGCTGCGGGATAGTAAAATTCTCGAGTGTCTAGAAATTTTCTATTCAGCAGCCAATCAACACGCTTGAAAAATTGTTCTACGACAAATGTAACACCAGCCTTAGGCCCGTATCAGACTA
>NW_011967245.1:3931113-3936824 GCF_000949405.1 Vollenhovia emeryi | reverse complement strand
CTTTTACTCTGATTGGTCAAATTTCAATCTAATCCCAATCCCAATCCGTAGTCTGATACGGGCTTCAGGCTAATATCGCATTTGTCGCGCGACAAATTTTTTAAGTGCGCTGATTGGCTGCGGGATAGTAAAATTCTCGAGTGTCTAGAAATTTCATAATCAGCAGCCAATCAACACGCTTGAAAAATTTGTTCTACGACAAATGTAATACCAGCCTTAGAGTGATTAAGTCCGATCTACAATGTGGATCGCCTGCGGAGACGCCTGCGAAGTGGCTAATGAATAATCAATTGTAAGATACTCGGACAATTTACGATTACTCTAAAGCCTGATCTATAACTCTCTGCGTCTAGAAACATTTCATTTTACAGTCAATAAATACGTTTAAAAAATGTGTGCAAGTTGGAAAAATCGTATATATACAATCTCTCTCTCTCTCTTTCTCGTGTATTGTCGGCAAATTTTTTAAGCGCTTTGACTTACTTATATAAAATAGAACGTTTCCCGACGCAAAGGGCACATTGTATTGACCGGGCTTTAGCGTAATCGTAAACTGTATCCGAGTATCTTACAGTTGATTATTCATTCGTCACTTCGCAGGCGTCCCCGCTCTCAATTAGAACCCCGTGCGATCCGTAAAGCAGCGAAATCCCAAAGCCAAACGAGCCAACAGGTTAACGTTTGAGGCGGCCGAAACGCGGGCGAAATAAAGGAAACAAGAAAAATCACGTACCCCGTCCCTCGGGGTGGGGCGAGGGGGCGGGCGGGCGGGGAGGGGAAAGCACCCCTCGCGCGGCCAAGTCCGCCGTTTCTGGTCCATCGCAGCACGCGCAGCATCCCTCCGCGCGCTGGATCCACGATCCATGGACCAGTCTCGCGCGCGCGGCGGGAGGGGGGAGCGGCGTCTCGCCCGATTGGCCCGCGCGATCTCTCGCAAGCGTGCGAGCGAGAGTGACGCCGTCGTTGGTCAAACGGAGACGGAGGGCGGGGGGACAAGAAGGGGGGTAACACGCATCGGGGGCTGCGCGGGGCGCGGAGAGCCCGCGACCGGAGAGGGACTCGCGGCGGCAGTTCGGATGCGCATCGCGCGAGGACGGCGTTTCAGTTAGCGGCGAGCCGCAGTCGAGGTAGGGTTGTTTCGTCGCCGGCTGCGTGTCCGATCGCAACCGATTCCCCGCTACGCGCGCGCGCGCGCGCCACGGAACTGCGCCGATTCGCGCGATCGCAGCCATCGAGGGTGAGGTTCGTCCGAGTGAGAAGGTGGGAGGAAAAGAAGAAAAAGAGGAGCAAGTAACTTTCGGAGTGTCCGAGTCGGGCCGCGCCGGTTGTTCCTCGCGGCCTCCGGTTTTACAGTGTCAACAGTGCGCGCGCGTCTATTCCTCTCTTGCCGCGTACGTCGTCGTCGTCGTCGTATACCGAGTTTACACCCGAGTTGGCCAGTGCCAAATATAATGTGAGCGCGGTCTGTGAGTGAGACGAGGAGACGAGTTTTTCGGATTCGGAGAGAGAGATAAGAAAAGATCGGCGCGCGACTCGAACATGGCGCGGAGCGAGGCCTAGGACCGATCGCGTCTCGCTTCCCCTTTCCGCAGAGGGGAGAGTAAAGGGGCAGAGGGAGGGCAGAGGACGAGCAGGAGAGGTGAGTTCTCTCAGCAGAAGCTTCTCGCGGGCGCCGAGGACACATCCGCGCGGAAGGAGAGGCGGCGGCGGAGCTCGCATCAGCATGACGGAGAAACGGAGCTCGCGCCGAGCCTTCCGGCCGTGGGTCGTCCTCGCGACGGTCCTGTCCGCGCAGCTGCTGGCCCCGCAGCGGGCCCGCGGCGAGATCTACACCAAGATGTTCTCCAGCCAGCAGAACCCGAGCGACCCGTGCTACGACGAGGACCGGCCGCGCCGGTGCATCCCCGACTTCGTCAACGCGGCCTTCGGCGCGAGCGTCGAGGCGTCGTCCACGTGCGGCACCGGCGGGCCCACCCGGTACTGCGACGTGACCGACGAGCCCGGCGGCACCACCGGCATCGGGCACTGCCACGTGTGCGACGACAGCACGCCCCGGCGACGCTTCCCCGCCAACTACCTGACCGACCTCAACAACCCGAACAACGTCACCTGCTGGCGCAGCGAGCCGCTCGTCAGCTCGCAGAGCTTCTCCGCGCCGCCCGACAACGTCACCCTGACCCTCTCCCTCGGCAAGAAGTACGAGCTGACGTACGTCAGCCTGCAGTTCTGCCCGCGCGCCGCCAAGCCGGACTCGATCGCGATCTACAAGTCCATGGACTACGGCAAGACCTGGCAGCCGTTTCAGTTCTACTCGTCGCAGTGCCGGCGGGTCTACGGCAGGCCGAATCGCGCGACCATCACCAAGGCGAACGAGCAGGAGGCGCGGTGCACCGACAGCCACCGTTACACCGGCGGGGACGGCCTCGGCCCGGTCGGCAGGATCGCCTTCAGCACCCTCGAGGGTCGCCCGTCCGCCGCCGACTTCGACAACTCGCCGGTGCTGCAGGACTGGGTGACCGCCACCGACATCCGCGTCGTCTTCAACCGGCTGCACATGCCGTCCGGCCCGGAGCAGGTGCCGTCGCTCAACGGGGCCGAGGAGCATCACGTGGCGGCGATCGGCCTCGAGGAGCTCACCAAGCGGGAACGGGAGCGCGAGGAGCGGCTCAAGAGCCAGAAGAATGCGATCCTGCACGCGCACGACCCCCTGGTGACGGCGCTGCCCTCGGTCCACCAGGTCATCGCGCCCCAGGAGATGCAGTCCAACGACGCGCTCGACGCCGCGGTCCGCGACATGGGCTTCGTCCCGGTCACCGTCTCCTCGACCACGACCACGCTCGCGAGCGTCGCCCTCAACGGCCTGGGCCCGGCCACCGCCACCATGGCCCACCACTACGCGGTCTCGGACTTCGCCGTGGGCGGCAGGTGCAAGTGCAACGGCCACGCGGCGCGCTGCATCCCCGGCAAGGACGGCGAGGTCGTCTGCGAGTGCAGGCACAACACCGCCGGCAGGGACTGCGAGCGGTGCCGGCCCTTCCACTTCGACCGCCCGTGGGCCAGGGCCACCGCCAGGGACGCCAACGAGTGCAAAGGTTCGTCCGACCTTCGACTCGCGACTCCGATCGTCGGTTAGGGCGGAAAGGGCTACGTGTCACGGGCGAAACTCTACTTGAGGAAAGCAACGTTTCTTCCAAGCGGTACCAACTTTTTTGCCCCTTAGGTTTCGTTGAAAAAAACATTCTTTTTATCACGACAGACGCGTCTATTCGCGTGGCGCGAGGATCGATCGTTGACTCGTTTTCGGCCAAAGTGTCACACGTCCCCTTTCTGTCCTCGCTAGTTGGAGTACGACGGAAATTCTACGCGTGCCAAATGCAGTAGAGATTCAATTTAGGCCGCGACGATCGAACGAGCATCTTTAAATTGGCTGCACGCGTTATGTTTATCGTAAAGTCGGATGTCGTCGCAACATTTGATTTAAATGATCCTGCCTTTACACGATCTTTCTAATCGCGCTTGCACATTAACATGCTGCAACGCGACACTTCTTGTATATATTTAATTTACGTGGACGGGATGTTTGAACTTACAAATATTGGTCCACATACTAGGTCGAACGGTGAAAAATTACAGTAATAGCCCATAGAAAATGTAAATAAGGCTCCTATACAAACCATTCTGATGTTATGTGGTTTTTTTAGATTAAAAATCTGTTAATACCAATGCGATATATATAAAAAATCATCGCCTAAACGTTCTCTAACATTACTTTCGTTAATTTAAGTTGAGTAATATCCCAATATTACTAAATTGAACGATTACAATTTCATTAGATTGAACAATTAAAACCATAATTGGACGTCATCAAACGCAACATTTTATACTAGACGTGTTGTCAGCTCGATCTGTAATTTCGGTTTTACGATTTAGAAATTAACTCAAAGCATAACAGGCCCTTTTGTTAAACAAAAACCTGAGATACTTCTATTCCGTTCTGATAAGAATAAATAGAGATATCTCAGTTTTACTCAAATACAAACGCCATGTAGGTCCTGGCAAGCTGGAGGTAGCCAATTAAATTAATATGCGAATTCATATACCGTATTTTTTCCAACCTGTCCTGCTCACACCGTTACTTCCGGACATATAACACAGATTTCCGTTAGGTGAAATCATTATCGTCATTGAACTCACATCTTATAAAATCGCTGAACGACTTTCCTAGTTATTTTAAAATGCTATACGTAGCATTCATTACAGTAACCCCCCTCCCCGTACTGAAATTAAAATTCTTATTGCGAAAAGTATTACCTCAGCCAAGATTCGAACCTGGGACCTTCTTCAATCCGTGACGTGCGTCTTAGAATACGGTATATGGATTTACATATTAATTTAATTGGCTACCTCCAGCGGACCTGAATAGCGTTTATGTTTGTATTTGAGTTATATTTTAAAAAGGTCCGGATTATAAACTTTAGTTATATCCCGAGTCAAAATTTCGGCCCTATATTGAACCTTTAATTGTAATTCCTATATAATTATAGTGGGACCTAAGACAGTAAAAGAGGTCGAACTGCAAGTACAAAATTTTCTCCTACTTTAAAACTGATAGTGTCGGGAATTTCTACTCTTGCCAATTTAGCGTTAAAGCAGGTACTTTTAAGTAGGAGCTGAAGTAAATTTTTAGAATCAAAGATTCAAGGGAGAAGTAAAAAAATATAATGTCATCAAAGTAGGTTAATTGCTGGTCTATGTGGGTGTATAGATCAGCTGAGTGGGTGCAAATTATCCTTAAAAGTGTCAAAATAGCATCAAAATTTCGACCCGGGATATCTCAGTTTTACCAAAATGAGCTGATTGGTCTTGTTGAGCGATAAGCCCCAATCGAAATTAAGCGGGCTTGGATGCTGAAACGATTATTCAAACCGTGCGACGTATAACTGCAATTTGATCTCGAGACGGAACGCGGATGCATTTTCGAGAAGTCCGAGTTGAGCAACACGGATTTTGGTAATTACGATCGAGAGGAGGGGAGGGGGGGGAGAGAGCAAAGGGGGAAAGCCAAGCGGAATTATGTGTATCGAAGATACGTATATGCAAGTTCCGCAATGAGAGCGGACGCTAGGAGATTCTGCGAATGATTGATAGGTAAACCAATGTCCGTCCTGTTGCGCGATTACGTGAATGAATTGACCATAATACCATTGTTACGAGAATTAGGGCACGCGGTACATTGACACAATACGCGTCCAATTATACCGCTGTTTATATTAGTTGAAGTATCGTATACGCTGGATACGGACGTAACGGTGACGACTGTAATTGCATATCCCGTGGCACAATGTCCCCTAAAATACAGTTTTATCGTAATTTATAGCGCATCGCAATATCACCCTGACAAGTTTTAAGGGAAATTCTCTGTGCACACGTTAATTCGCAATCCTCTCGTTGCTTCACGATTGCGTCGCGCGAAAACGTGAATTGAACGTATAAAAGAAATTCCAACGAATATGTTGCCGGACTTAAGGGGATGCTGGAGTGATTCTGCACTCTTGCACCTTTCTAACCTAAAAACTGTCAGTTCGCGGAAACATTTGTGTAATATACAAATTAAATGGCTTACGTGTACAGATCGAAAGCAGCTTGCTATTCCGGCCAAATGAAAGAACAATATGGCATCACTGAAACTAAGTTTGTAAGTCTAATAAAAA
>NW_011967245.1:3927353-3931018 GCF_000949405.1 Vollenhovia emeryi | reverse complement strand
ACCATTTAATTTGTGTATTACACAAATCTTTCCACGAAACAGACCGTTTTAAGTGCAAAAGGTGCGAAAGTGCAGAATCACTCCAGCATCCCCTTAATCAAGACATTACTATACCTCGCTCTCTTTCGCGCAAAGTTCAATGCGTTCGATTTAATATCAGGGGTGACTCGATATTACGAAATTCAGAGCGCTGGAACAACATCAGCCGATCCAATATCCCTATTGGAATCGCCGTGTTTGTAGTAGACTAAATATCTCAGTATCGTGTTTACGATTGCAAAATTAAACGGACGGAAGTGCAGCCGGGTCCGAAGCTAATCCGTTGTAACTTCCGGGCGGCGTATTACTTTCGACCGTACGGCGGCGAGGAGAGGCTGCCATGCATATTAAACTTGGTATCTATCACTTTACTATTGCAATATCATGGTAATTCTTCTTTTTTTCGCAGCCTGGCGGCCTCGCCCCATTTTCGCTCGTCGTCATTTTTCCGTAATTCTGGCCCGTGGAAAGTAATCTCCGCGCTGCGCGATATCCCGATGTCGCGTTTCTAATTTTATCATCTCGCGCGACATAATATTAAAACTTTTCCGCGGACAGACGGTACGCGAAACAGACGCATATTTTATTTAACGCTCCACCGTGTGCGTGCAATGTACAGGGTGTCCCAGGAGGAAAGGTCAATATTCTGGGAGGTGATAGTATCGGTCATTTTGGGCAAAAATGTTCATGTGAATATACGTCCCATTCGCCACCGTTTCCGAGATAGAGCTACTCGAGTGTCCCGCGTATTCACTTCTCTTCTGTACACTTGATCCTTCATCTCCAACCCCATAAACAAAAATCCAGCGGGGTTAGGGCTGGAGATCTTGGTGGCCTATTAATGGCGCTGCCACGACCGATCCACCGATTAGGGAAAGTGACGTTGAGATGTTGCGTCACAAATCGGGTATAATGAGGAGGAGCTCCGTCATGCTGAAAGTACATAACACGCCGTGTAGCCGAAGGAACGTCTTCCGGTTGTTCTGGTAATGCACTGAGCAGAAATTCCCCGTAATTTTGTCCTGTCGTACGATCTTCTAAAATAACGGTGTTTGCAAAGTAATTTTGCAGCTGCACATCCAAACAGCTCTATCTCGGAAACGGTGGGGAATGGGACATACATTCGTACGAACATTTTTGCTCAAAATTACCGATACTATCACCTCCCAGAATATTGACCTTTCATCCTGGGACACCCAGTATATGCGCGCGCGCGCGCGCGCGATACGCATTGACTTCCGAGTTTCTCTCCCGTTAATCTCTAGCGGCGCATCGAAGTCTGTCGATACTCTAATAAATTATTCAATACTCTGTCGCCGAGATACAAAAGTGACTCGAGGATGTTATGCCCTTCCATTGTAAACTCCTCGATCAGATTCGTCGCCGGTTCTCCCCAACAGAAAATTTAACCGCGCGTTACTTCTCCGCGTTACTCTCGAACGCTCAATCTCTTGGGCGGGACACGGGCCGGCTTTAAACGAAAGCAGCGAGCCGTCGCCATTTCATTATTCGTATGGCGAATTCGATAAATATCCCGTTGCAGGGTATCCCTTTGTGCCGCGAAGGGCCGCGTTGCCAGCCCTCGTTGGCGCAGATACGTCAATTCTCTCCTCGCTCGTTCCGCGAATGTTTCTTCTCCCGATTCGTCGCGGGCTTCAGGGCTACGGCAATAATCTCATATCACGAGTCTCTCTCCAGGAACGCCGGGCGTATCCGACGCCCGTTATTCAGCTGGGCCATACTTATTGAATTTGGGCTCGGGGACCGGTGGGGTGCGCATCCGGCGCGCGTATGGCTCTCTCTCGAGAAGTAAAAAATAAACAGCGAGAAGAGCGAGAGGAGGCTCGATTCCGCGCGTCCCTTCTTGTCTATTCGTCCCCTCCGGTCTCCCCCTCCCACCCCCCCCTGCCCTCACCCCGCGTCCGGCGTTCCTGTCTCGCTCTTTCTCCTCGGAACGATCCCGGGGCTAGGCTCGTGTACTCTCGAGGCTCACCCCTTAATTCGAAGCGGCGAAGCGTTGCCCCGGAGTCCCGGTATCGCGGAGGCCGCCTAGCCGAAATCAAAAACGTCGGAGGGTAAAACCACCCTCTAAAATCGTTTCGAATCGATAAGGGACGCCACCAGCGCCCCGCGGTCCGGAGTTTTGCGGGGCGGGGGCGCGGGGAGGGCAGGAGGGCCGCATCGCGGCGAAAAATGTAATCGGATTTAATTGGATCGGCGATCGCGAAGGAGCACCCTTGTTTATTTTCGAGAGACACGGCGCACGCGGGCAAAAGAGAGAGAGACCGAGCGCGCGCGATAAATGGAAGACGCCTTTGAGCGCTCGGGAGCTGCGGTTCTCGTCGTTATCAGCGAGCTCCGGGCTCGATTCTTTTCGCGCTGCAGCTGAATTTCAATTTCGCGATTAGTTCGATGTAATTTAATGGCGTCCTTTTTGCTCGTTCGAGAATCCGCTGACTCTGCATCGATTCCCGAAATTATGCGGCATCCAAGTGCAAATTCGCAACGAGTAAGCTAGCGGATTGACGCAAAGAAACAAGTTTCAAGTCGGTGTTGTACAAAGGATAATTCGATCGATGATACTAAATTGCGTTTCGCGGAACCAGCTTGTTTTCTCTCAGTCGGAAATTAAAAGTGATATTGACAGAATGGGAAAGCAAAGTCAGGGCATTCGCATTTCCGTAGTCCCGCTTTCGACGGCGGCAAATAAGCTGAGAAAATTGGAGCGAGCAAATTTAGAGTCGACATTTAATCAAATGTAAACGACAGCTCGAAATATTCGATCCATTTCTGATTCAAATTAATTAAACAATTGACTCGCAGCGAGCCGTATAGCTAACCGCTCTCCGCGTTAGTTAACGCAACGCTTGCCGCGATTGGAAATCGCGGGAGAGAGGGGAGGGGGCAGCGAATTGTGTCGGTTCAACGATAACTGGCGATTAGAAAACGCGAATCGAGGTAATAATTAATTACAGTGACAGCCGGTCGCGCGTCGCGCGAGCGCAAAATGCGAAATCGGTGGACAATGCACCCTCAGAAAGAATTTATGTTGCCGAGACAAAAAATATTTTTGACGCATTTATATTTCTCGCAACCTCATTTAGTTTAAAAATGAGATAATATCAAAATAAAATCAATAATTCTTATTCTCCTCTATCGAATTAAAAAAGATTGACTTACTATATTGAGACGAGAGTAACTTATATAAATGTAAGTTTGTATAATATATTCTTGCGTTTAGAATAAATTTTCCCTCCATCTTACAACGCACGAAGTTGGCACCGCGATATTCGACAAAAGACGATACATACTACCGCTTTATTCTAGATTTTAGAATTTTTCATTTAAAATTGAAGTGTTCCTTTCTCTATAATAAATATACAGGGTGAGTCTTTCCATATCCGACAAAATTTTTGAGAAGGTAGAACGGGTCGAGATGAACGGAAAAGTCCTGTACCATTTTGCAATTTTCGTAATAGTTAACGAGTAATTAATTATTAAAAATCGTTGTCTTAGGCCGGCCTACCGCCCAATTCGAGCGCGTGGCAAGATGTGACCGCCTGGCGATCGATATTGCTATGCGCACATCTCGCCACGCGCTCGAATTGGGCGGTAGGCCGGCCTAA
>NW_011967245.1:3924666-3927203 GCF_000949405.1 Vollenhovia emeryi | reverse complement strand
GCTATGCGCACATCTCGCCACGCGCTCGAATTGGGCGGTAGGCCGGCCTAAGACAACGATTTTTAATAATTAATTACTCGTTAACTATTACGAAAATTGCAAAATGGTACAGGACTTTTCCATTCATCGCGATCCGTTCTACCTTCTCAAAAATTTTGTCGGATATGGAAAGACTCACCCTGATATATATCGACCCTATTTTATGATACATTGAAGTGTAATAGCATTGGATCCGGAAATTTTGTTTGTGGGTGAAGGGTAAGGTGATCAGATTCAACAATTTTATGAGTCGCTAATAAGCGACATAAAAACATGTCGATGCCGTTTGTGACATCGACAATACAGCATAAAGTTGTAAATATATGAAAGAGCAAAGTTTTAGTGAATTACCTTAAAGTGTCGCCTACCAGCGAATCATCGAATTGTCGATCCGCATTCGGCGTCTGATCCGAATTTGGTCACCTTGCCCTTAATCGCGTGAAAAAAGAGGGCGACACGCCGCACTCGATTGGTCGAGTTTCGGCGATGCATTGCGACGCGATCGGTCATCCGTGAGCAGATTGCCCCGCGCGTGGAATTCCCGCAGATTGTGTCGCGCGAACTGATTCTCCTTCGCCGTACATTTCTCTCGCCCCACTTCGATATTGCGCTTTCACGCGTGTAGATAACCGTCGGCCGATTCGCCGCGCTTCGAAAGGACGAGCGTGTGTGCATCGGGAGGGGAAAATGTTTGTAACTTCGATTGACGTCCGTTTCTACCAATGGAGATTAACTTTGATCTTGGTTTAACTTACTTTTTATCTTTTGCTGGTTTCAGGAATTGGGGGGAAAAGATGAAGAGTAAGTTAAACCGGGGTTAAAGTTAATCTGCATTGGTACACTGAGAAAAATGTCCGATTAAATATAATCGGATAATCCAATTACATAATAACAAACGGATATATTTGATTAAATTGTATATCCGATGAAAAATGTGATCGGTTTTTCAATCAAGTTTCATCGGTAACTGCATTTCATCGGATAAATTTCATCGGATGTTCATAATTTAATTAATTTAATTGGGAAACGTAATCGGAAAAACTAACCATCGGAAACGCTGTTTAATTGGTTTATCCGATGAAAATTTTTCCCAGCGCGTGTGACTTTGATCAGCGGTTTACCCCTCGGGCAAAAGTCAGTTAATAAGCGAGGCTATTTTTGTTAGCGAATTTTTGCGAAGAAAGTTCCGTAAAGCGTGGAATGTATTCGCGAATGCACGTTTCCCATGTTATTTTGCGCAAATCAAAAAACTCCCGGCTCGAGTAATTAACCGATACTAAATGAAAGTCGTCGAATCGACGTGCTCTGTTTGCACACGCGGAGACGGGTAATACTTAGATTGAAGAATCCGAATTCTTGAACTCAATTCGATCCGTTTATTTTAGACTTCGGTAAAAGCTGGAATAATTTTGTGCGAGGTGCACGAGAATGCTACGTCGATTAAATGTATTTTTGTGATTAAACGTTCCCCTTTAGATACGCGGTCAGTCCTTACAGAGAGAGAGTTACTTTTTATAATTTCACAGCGTAATTCTATTGGCGTTAGCGATATCGGTCTCTCGGGAACGCTGGGAATTAATCTATCAGATAAAACAATTATATCGCCAGCCCTTGTTTTTCGAGCCCGTAATTTCAGTCCATCCCTGCCAGAAGTATTTGCATCTCCCCTACGGACGTCTGGTCCGGATTATCGCGCGCAAAACGTTTTCCGTTTCCCCTTCGTTTCGGCGCCGATATATATCCCACACGTACGTGCGTGCGTGCGTGCGTGCGAAACGTCAACCGCGCGATAAATAAAAAACCTCTCCGCATTATACGGCGCACGTTGCGTTCGAAGAAATGTCGCCATTAATTACCGCGGTTAATTAATTTCAGACACGGGAGAAACTGCGCACGAACGGGCGCCAAATCGGGCTCGGAGGTCCCCGCCGCGCCTCCCACGCTCCCTGGACATCGGTTATCTTCGATTGACTCGTTGTATCGAAACGAAAGAGGAGAAAAAAAACGACGCTATATCTATTAATTAATACGTGCCGCGAGCCGGGCAATTTCTCTCCGCGCGAAATTGCGCGAACTGGTACACACTTGGTGAACCGTCGGGCGCTGTCGTACTTGCGATGCAAAAGATTGATAAGCCAATTGGCCGTTTCCCCCAATTCACAATAAACGGAAAGATATTCGACGTGACACAGGGAGACACTCTTTGTGCAACTAGAACAATAAGGGAAACAAATTAATCGGGCAGTTAAATGTTTTCTACGGAGAAACATTTTTATGGTATTTCTTTTCATAGTTAGAGCTTATATTTAAGATCGTCTTAAGCCCATCTTTAGATACTACAATGAAGTGTTCCATACAGCATCTTAAGATGATCTTAAGACGATCTTAAGTATAAGACTGCGAATATCATTCATGGTCTTTTTCCCATTTATAGATATTTCTAAAAGGAGAAAGGGGGGGGAGAGAGAGAGAGAGAGAGAGAGAGAGAGAGAGGAGGG
>NW_011967245.1:3921298-3924566 GCF_000949405.1 Vollenhovia emeryi | reverse complement strand
TGACACAGGGAGACACTCTTTGTGCAACTAGAACAATAAGGGAAACAAATTAATCGGGCAGTTAAATGTTTTCTACGGAGAAACATTTTTATGGTATTTCTTTTCATAGTTAGAGCTTATATTTAAGATCGTCTTAAGCCCATCTTTAGATACTACAATGAAGTGTTCCATACAGCATCTTAAGATGATCTTAAGACGATCTTAAGTATAAGACTGCGAATATCATTCATGGTCTTTTTCCCATTTATAGATATTTCTAAAAGGAGAAAGGGGGGGGAGGGAGGGAGAGAGTCAAAGCAAATCTTGACACGACGTCTCATATTCGTTAGAAAATTACCTACAATACACCATGCCCCATTTAACGATTCTTCATCACACGCTCGATGGGAAACCATAGCGGGGGAAATTTCGCGAGTAAATGTAATTGACAATGGAATGAAGATAATTGAAACTGGGAACGCTGCCCCGGGGCGATTGCACGCAATAATTATCTTTTAAGCAGCCCAGTTAAGATAACAAGAGGCAAGAGCGATGCTCCGATGTTAACGAGCTATTCGATTTCAGGCCGATTGTTTATCGGTCGGTGCTGTAAAGCGCGAAGGAACTACGTTAGGATGAGTAATAAGTACCTTGCCACATCCCTAACGAAAGGAATGGAGCCGCATGCTCACGTTTTTCGTAATTATAAAGTATAAGTACGTCTCTGTAAGACAGTGACACTTTTACTAACAACGGCTGCGAATCGTTTATAAAATATACCTTTACGGCCACGCGCTAACGTTTCTCCATAACTTACTTCATTACATCGATCGTTCCTCCAATAACCCCGTAAAGCAAACACGATGGCGGAAACGATAGCTTCAGCTGACTCGACGAACTGATGGGAAGAACCGACCAGTCGATTATAATTGAATCTGTGACATTTCTCATGAAAAGTTAAAGTCTCGTTATGTACAAAATTTTCTCTAGCTTTTTAACCTCTTTCGCTGGCTACGTGGAATGAAGTACTTAATCTTTGTCGAGGGGTAAACTGCTGACCAAAATCATGCACACCGCTAATGCAGAAATTTAATAAACGAACTCGATGAACAGAAAGAAATCAACTTTGGGCGAGAAGAGACTTCGGTCACAGCCAATTCGCGGGCGAGAGAGTCGGAATGTAACAGACCTATCGCAGAGCCCTGAAAGCTCCGTTCACGATTGACTGACGATACTCGACACTCCGATTGTTCTTCCACCAGCCGCGTGCAAGTTTCATAAACATTCGGAGGCGCTCGATACTCCGGGTCCAGGCTCGTCTGAATTCAATACCAGAAGCCCCGGCGGCTAATACGCGCGGCAGCTAATGGAGCGATTAATTAACGCACAAACGGCACTAAATTTCGCGATAGCCCGTAACTTTCCTTTCGCGCGGCGATGTTAACTTAATACAGATACGGGGGATGGTCCGGGCGTGCACACACCCGGCCGGTTTCTCTCCGTAGCGTATAAGGCCCTCGCGAGCGAGAGACGCGGCGTTAATTTGACGCGGCGTGCCGCGGCGCCCGTTTACCGCAATGAGTTATGTTCTCGGGGGCACGTTTATGCGACTCGTGCAGTTACACGCGCGGCACGGCGCGACGGATGTAGGAGCCCGCGTGTGCCCCTCCCCCCTCCCTCTCTCTCTCTCTCTCTCTCTCTCTCTTCGCTCTCCCGTTTCTACAGTACATGTACGAGACCCTCGGACTCCCGCGACATTAAGCCGACCTCGATGGCGATTTTACGGCGTTTTTTGCGACGTTAGGTGCTGCCCCCCCCCCCCCTCCCTCGTCGGGCGCGCGTATTGTACGCAGGCTTTTACAACGCGTTTTAGGACGTTATTTGCGTCACGGTGCCTTTGCGGCCGGAGAGCGATACGGTCGGAATATCGCCGCGGAATGTCCGCGTGGGGTCCGTGCAAGGGACGATTACGGGAATTTATCGCGCACTTTGTCCACTCGCGAATTAATGCGTACGACGACGCGATACGACGTCCCACACAGCACAGAAGGATTGCAGGAAGATTGCAGAAATGTTACATTTGCAAGATTGCAATATTGCAGCAACGTTGCGCAACATTGCTGCAACGTTTCTGGAGGATTGGCAGCAACGTTGAAATGTCCGCCCTCAGAGAGATTGCAATGCAACATTACAGCAATGCTGCAGTGCAATATTTTTGGAATAATTTGTTGTTGTACACGAGCAGAGAATTTGCTAATTACATATACATCCGGGCCTTTTTCAATGCATAATTTAATAATTCGCCCATTATTGGTATCAACAAAAAATAACATTATAAAATTCTCGTAATTAGAAAAATTTTTTAAATTATAGAAAATATAGTATTTTCATTACTTTTTGAAACATTGCTGCAATATTGCTATCGAAAGTTTGCAATTTTATATCCCTGCAATGTCTCTGCAAGATTGCACTGCAATCTGCAAGATTGCAACGTTTCTGCACTGTAACTGCAACCATCTGTGCTGTATGGGGTAATACGAGTCGGATTTAGAAGGGACGAGAGCGCGGTGCGTCCCCGCATTGTGTCCCGATGTGAGCGCGAGTGCGACAAAGTATCGCCCATCATAATCTTTTCAAAGATGAGCGACGAGAGGATCGATTGGACGCGCGTGGAGCGTCGCGCGTTTCTTGACGCGGCAAGTTTTATCCAGACGCATCTAAATTCTCATCTAGATTCGGTCCCGCTTTTCGCTCATCGTCGACGCACGGTAAAACGCGTAGGCGAATTAATGAGCAGACACGCGGCGCGACTAATCCTTCCACGTTATTCAACTTCCTCCAGCCTGCACCGGGCGCAAGACGCATCCTCCGTCCCGATCACTTTTAACACGAGGCGCAAGAAGCTCGATCCGTTTCACGCGATAATCGGGGGCCCGCGGTCCCGAGAAGAAGCGGGGAAACGTGGGTGGGCCCACGTTGTCTTCGCAGCCTCTTCCGCCCTGCTCCCCTCCTCTTATCTCTCTGACATTCGTCGCGCTCCTCCTCGCGGCAAGTTATGCGAATTTGTTCCACGTCGCGGCGCGGGGGCACTCGACGATTTTATTACGGGGATCCTTCTCCAATTAAGCGGTCGCTATGGTGATGGTCCGTCCGCGAGCGCGCTCGCTGCGGACGGCGGGACCGAGGCCGAAGGGAAAGAAGAAAAAGATGCGCAGGGGGATGGAGGCGAGGCCTACCCTTCTCGCTCCTTCGTATCGCGACTCTTGAAAAAAAGGGTGGAGGGGGGGGG
>NW_011967245.1:3879782-3921041 GCF_000949405.1 Vollenhovia emeryi | reverse complement strand
GGAGCGAGGAGCGGCAGCGTGGCGCGGGGGCGGACGGTAAAGTGGATACCGCGAGATTACAGAACAGGTCGCTGCCGGTGTTTCGCCAGCAGCCGAGTATTGCTGACTGCCGGCCTTTGTGCACTTTGTTCCACTAATTGCATCGGGGGATCTTCTTAAGCGCGCGTCCGTCGGTTTCCCTCCTCCTTCTTAGCCACGTAGCGATCTACACGGCGAGAACGTCGGCGAGAACCCTCTTAACGCGGGGGGGGGCTTTCCTTTCTTTTGGGAGATCGCGACGCGGTTCAACGTATCGTGGAATACATTCGCGAATATGCTCTCTCTCTCTCTCTTTCTTTCTTTCTTTCTTTCGAGGCGAGCGACACTTTTACGCTCGCGTTCGGATCTCTCGGCTGCAAGAAGTTTCTCGAATGGCAGAAGAGGCGGCTTTTTCGCATCGCAAAAACGATAATCCGCGTTCCAAAACCCACTTACGCGAAAGGGAGAGAGGAAGGAGAGCGCACACGTTCGCTCTCTCTCTCTCTCTCTCTCTCTTTCTCTCTCTCTCTCTCTCTCTTTCTTTTTCACTCCTCTTTTCGAGAACGGAGCAGAACCGAGACGGATAGAGAGTCGACGAGCGAGAGAGGAAGAGGAAAGGGGAGCCGGAGGAGGGAATAAGCGCGGGAGAAGGACGGGACGGATTGTAGGCAGGGCGGAGAGGGAATTAAATTACGTTTTAATTTCGCGGCCATTTCGCAAGCGCGCGTCGCGCGACGCGATACACCAAATATCCGGCGCAATTTACATTTTAAATTGGAGACTTCTTGCGACGGGGCTCAGGGGGGTTCCGTTGCCGGCGCCGGCAACGGCTACAAAAAGCGTCCTCGCGGCTGCGAATTTGTGCTGCGAAAAATCGTACGGAAACCGCGGTCACGCCGGTGTTACAAATGCGGGCGTACGGGCCGTTCGTGGGAGCTGTCGCGAGCAATTGTTAGCCGAAGACGAAACTTTCTCCGCATCTTCACGCGATTCTTTGGATTACAGAGATGGAGCTGGACGGCGGCGCGCGGCGGAGCTTGGCAAATATTTGTAGACGTGAAATACGAAAGTATATGTTATATCACTGTTTTTTTACGTTAATAATAATGTCTAATATTGACACAAGTTTAAAAACCGTCGTGATATAAGAAGGAGAAAAAATTCAAATTAAGACCAACAGCAACTTGATTCAAATACATAGCAGCAACTCAAGAGATTTGTTACCAAAGCTTAATCAAATCATTTATCTATTCATTATTACTTTTTTTTTGTTTTTTTTAATTTAACACATGCAATTTGTGAATCATATGTTAATTGTACGAAGGTACAAACCTCGTTTTATTTGGTTCTTAGAGAGCGCAGTTGTACATTCTCCAGCCCGAAAAACATTGCGACAAGAGAATATTTAAAATAACGGGTTGAACATAACTTCTACAGCTCCTTCCACGTTTAGACGTCAGTAAGGGAGCCCGCTACGCTTTAATCCCCGGTTTCGAGAATTCTCTGGTGGCGTGTTCGAGCTTCGCCGAGACTCGTTTCGCTGCATGGCGCTGCGCCGAAGTCGACAAGATAGATCGTTTTCGCTCTTCGACGCCTCTTTTTCCCGCCGAGGAACATCGAATTCTCGAGGACGGTCGAGCCTCGTTTTCGATGCCGCGAATAGCCGCCCGCGTTCGTCCTCCACCTCCTCGCCGGCCGGCCGGCCGACCGCGTTCCCTGCCCCCTTCGTCGATTATTCTTCCCCGCGGCGCGAGGGCGACGTGTTCTGCATGAATGGGAGTCCTCTGTGCACCGCGAAATGAATGGTCCCCCCTCATGCATGGAGATGCAGCCGATATCTCGATACTTACGAGGTATCGAGGCTTGTATTTCATAAACAAAATCTCGAAATCTCCATAAGCGTGCCCTCTCAAGTGCCCCCCCCCCAAATTCTCGGGAACTATTTTATATACATCGAGTCTAAATAAAATTACTATAATAAGATACTTTGTCATTAAATTCTATTGTACTTACAGAAAGAGAGAATTTTTAATTTTCTCGATCAAAATAACGTAAAAATATTAGTTCGTTTGTTTTCTTTTTACTTTCTTCAAGATGTTCGCAAATCAACAAATTCAATCTGATATTAATATTTTAAATATATTGTATATTGTATATTTATATTGTAGAATTCTTGTATCAAGCAAATATTGTTGTCAAGTGTACCAAAGCTTATCCTGATCGACAATTTTTAATTTTTTTTTCATTTTTGATATAAAGTCAACCAGCATAGTCTTGATTTTGCTGCGTTACTACTTTAATTCCGTAAAAGAGTATTGCATTTCTGTAAAGCCAATTAAAAGATTACTTCTAACAAAGAATGTCGATAAAACAGACGGCTTTAGGATCCCCTTAATATTCTAAATAAAATTCTGATCAATTATTATAATAATAAGATACTTCTGTAATCAAATTCTACTTCCAAAAAGAGAGAGAGAGAGAGAGAATTTTTTATTTTCTCGATCAAGATAACGTGAAAATATTAGTTTGTCCTTTTTACTTTCTTCAAGTTGTTGGCAAATCAACAACTTGAACATGATATTAATATTAATTTAATGTAATATTTATTTCGTGGCTCAAGACTAAATTAAATCTACCTTTTCCGAAACTGCCACTTTCCGTTTCCAAAACGGAGGCGAAATATGAGAATATTGAACTGTGGTCGAACTATATTGACTTCAAACGAGTACGGACCGTAATAGAGTGTCGCCAAGCACACTGGCCGCCGCAGACAACATGTCTGCGAGGTTCTCGAAGGAATCCTGACCGACTCCAACTCCGTCCCGTGGTCGCCGGCGACCGCATACACACCCACATAAGCATCCACGTGTACGTTGTGTGCGAGTGTGTGCGTGCGTGCGCCGGCGGCGGCCAGGAGAAAACGAAGGGCCTGTCGCTTCTGTGGAAGCGTGCGCGCGCGCGCGCGCGCGCGTCAGCCTCGCGGATGCGCGGATAATTGCCGAAAATATGGACGCCGCGCTTGTGTTGCTAAAGTAATTTGCCGGGTTATTATTGGCGCGGGAAACTCGAGTAGCCCCGATGGCGCTGTTCGTGTTTGTTGCTTGTTGCATTTCGCGGAATATTCGGCAGAATGACAAAGCAACGCGTGTAATAGCCCGTGGGATCAGAGCACAGAGGGTGTTACAGCTGTTTTCCAGACTTAGATCCAGTTACACAGGTGTTAATTAGCTTCATCCTGCAGCGAGTAAGTAAATTAAAGGGAGCGAGAAACATTATTTCGTGGAACCGCGAATTCCTAATATACCAAATCAGAGGTCGGTCTTAACATTTTCCCTCCCTTTCTTATTGTAATTCACGCAGAAGAGAGTCTCTCGTCAATTAACAACTAATAAATACGATATAGACGATATCTCAGGAAAATGTGTTTAAATAAAGTTCTTAGTTTTTGACGCAACTGGTGATCTCGTGACGGAAATGCGATTGAAGGCGGTCTTCTCTTCAGAAGTCATACTCGAAAACATGAAAAGATACGTCGAAATAGTTTGATCATTCTTCAAGTTTTTATGAAATGATCCAGCTTGCATTTAGCGGACAATGAAACTTACGTCTTTACTTTTCTGTAGAAACCGAGTGACGTCGTGATATTCGAGTTGCACGGTAAAGCCAACGGCACACGATACTATTTTTCCCCACTGGATTGCTTACGAGAGCCAATAAGGATGCAGAGTTTTAGATCAGGTGATTTAAGGCTAAATCCTGATTCGCTCTCGTAAGCGATTTTCCAACAGGAAAAATAGTATCGTGTGCCGTTGGCTCGCTTTCGGCTCTCAGTTGCCGGAAGCGTAAGGGGCGTTAAAAGCACGAGGTCACCAGTTGCGTCAAGACGGAAATGCGATTGAAGGCGGTCCTCTCACGCATACTCGCGCGCGTGTACGCAAAATACGGCGACCGAGATTTACTGGCCCGGGGGGGGGGGGGCTCGTTCTCGTTGAAAACGCATAACCGCACGATGCGTTTCTCGTCCCTTTCGTCTCGGCGTCTGATCTAAATCACGACGTTGGTTTCATCTCACGAATAGACGCCCGACCTACCGCGAGAAGAGAGATCGGATTTCCTAAAGTGAGCTCTAGACGGAAGACCAGTCGCTATACATACGCGAAGATCGAACCTCACCGTGATAAGTTGTGTTCGGGCTCTGTGTAAAAAAAAGCTACCTCCGTGTAAAAGGTAAAAGCGTAAAAAAAATGTAAGTAAATTTAGATACCCACTTAAACTTCTGCAATCAATTACGTGTTACGGAAAGTTTTGGCCGATGATCTTTTTGCTACTATATTATTGAGAATAATCTTAGACCAGTCTATGGCCAGTATTCATAGTCATTCTCTGTCTCTTCTTAGACAATAACATAGAAAAAGACGGAGAGACGACTAACATCTGCTTAACAGTTAACCAGAAAATGAAAAACCGGGTCTTACTGTTATATATTGAATTATGCAATTATTAAAACCGTGATTGACGAAGTAGAAGTCTTCATGTGAAAGCTCTGGGGGAAACGCCTCGGCGTTGACGATTAGAGCGTCCCGGGGTGATAAATAAGGACCGTTTAAACTTCGCTGTAGGTAGAGAAAGAATTCCGATAAAGTATTCTACTCTGACATCAAACGAACGAACGAAATATTACGTGCATGAATATTTATCGTGGGGGTTTACAAACGAATGCGCCACTATGTTTCTTTTATTGCAAACCTCTTTTTATGCAAGTGTATAAATATTTGACGCATCGCATGAAATCTCAGAAGAAAGCATGTATATGTGTGAGTTTTGATGATTTGCTATTGAAAACAACAGAAATAATTAATGTAATGTTTTTTCCTCTCGCAGCGAGGAAAAGATTAATATTTATAAATTATGAATAATTAATTAAAAATAAAAACATAAATGCGTATGAAATAAAGTCGCAGAAACGAGAACATTTTCGCGAAAGTTTAAATTAATTTCTTGATATTGTAAGCAATCAGAAGCGATCCGAATTGCAATCATATCTCAATTACAGTATATAATTATTTTTCTCAAATTAATATCATACCAGAGCAGTAACGAAACCTTTCAATTTATTGCTTCTCAAACTTTTATTTAAAATCGCGGTAAAGTTCTCAATCCCGAGTGGATATTTATATGGTAGCCTTTATTGATGTTAACTAATTTGCACGCTGTCGTGTACCATATTTGTCGGCTGAAATTTCGGCGATTTGCCAAACTCTAACGACCGAGATTTTAGAAGGCGAAAAAAAGCACGTGGCGATGGAAGCGACGGAAAAATGGGAATAGTATGCGGCAGTCGCCGTTGAAAATACAAAATACGGATGCGCGTGTAAATCAAATCCTCGAGAACAGAGAGCGACGTAACGAACAGTATTCGCGCATGTCCCACAGACTCCGTCATTATGCTCCAGAACCGCCTGATCATCCGGGGCTCTAACGTATCCTAACGGTACCGCAAATTAGTCGCGTGTTATAGGCGAGCGCGCGCGCATAATTGCGGTTTCGAGCACAATGCATCGCATTTTTCGCAAGTCTGACATAAATCTGCGATTTATTATCCGGATCGTTCAAGGCACTTCCTTGAATTCTGCCGAGGATCGACTTCCAATTTGCAGGGAGAAAGCGTCGTCTAAAAGACTCGGGCAAGAAAGTGTGTGTGTGTGTCTTATATATCGTAACGTATGCCTGTATTTGCATAGTCTCAGACGTGTATCGTCTTTATCAATCGACTTCGCGCGCTCGTAAAAGAGCTATCTCGCGCCAGTGTCATCCATTTATTTCAAGACACAACCTCGACGGCGGCGTATGTTTACTAAAAAGTGCTTTAAATAGGGTATCTCGGACGATATTGGGTCGCACGATAACTCGTTTACGACCGCTAGAGGGTTAATTAAAGCGCAAAACAAGGGAAATATTTGGATTACATTATTTTGCAAGAATTGTCAAATGTATAATCAGAGCTTTGTTAATACGTGTATATAAAAAAAACACACATTTTTCGTACACACATTTCCGGGAAACTGAAAAAGTAACGGACGTATAAAACGGATATTAAAACGATTTTCCGAGCGTTGATTGGTTTTTTTTACGAATATTTTTTGTTTTCCCCGCCGGAAGCGATATTCTTCGTAATTAAACAATCGATGGTGAATTTCGGTAATACGCGCAGTGTACTAGCGTGCAAATAAATTCGCGAGCCGCCAACGCTGGTCTATCCGCGTGCTCGCGCGCGAACGCACTCCCGACATTCCGAATCACCGCCTCTACCTTGTACATTGTCGTTGCGCAACCGTTGTTGCGCTATTGCGCGCAACCGTCGTGAATCTCGAGAATGTACGCGCGAGTGTTACGTTCGCGTTTACGCCAAGTATCGGTTTCAAATTAAAGAGCCCCGCCCCTATGGGATCGGATATGTGTTAGTTATCTCACAGGCTTTTTGCCGGAATACGAATGGTATAATAAACGGGTCCCGGGCGAGGTGGTGGTTTTGCAGTCTTAAAACTCGCCTTAAACTTAGACTTGCGTAAGATTAGCGCTAAGAGAGTTAATTGCGCGTTAAGATACACGAGTTTCGTACAGGAATGCGCAGTGTCAAATTCGCACGAAATGCTCTTAAAAGTCAATAATGTCTGCATTAACTGTCTTGAGCTGTGACGTCAGGAATTAAGAAAGTAGCGGAAAATCACCTTTCATAAATTCACCTCACCGAGCTAAAATACTTTCATCGATGAAACGTTGCGGGAAACGTATGGTGTATCAGCCATTCGCGACTTTCTCTCATTTTTCCGCCTTTATATTTTAATCCAAAATATCTGCCAGAATCGACACTCGGGTATTTGAATAATGAAGTTTTTTTCGCCGCAATCGATCATTATTTTATCCTGCGCAGTACTACTTCGTTTTTCATTGTCTGTCGCATCTTTGGTCTAGGTCGAGTCTACAGGGTGTTCCAGGAAGAAAGGTCAATATTCTGGGAGGTGATAGTATCGGTCATTTTAATCAAAAATGTTCATATGATTTTATGCTCCGTTCCCCATCGTTTTCGAGATAGAGCTACTCGAATGTCTCATGTATTAATTTTTTTTCTGTACACTTCACCCTTTATCCAACCTCATAAATGTCTGCGGGAATTTACTCTTATACGTCTGTTGACTGTTGTGCCGATAACATTGTAGAAATGTTCAAAATAACCCCATATTCACAAATGTCGAACGAGCAACACGTCATGTTCACACAAGAGTTGAAAAATGCATTGTGGTTAACGGTGGAATTTTTGAAAATTTATTATCATCTGTAAAAATGTATCACTTAAACAATAAATATTAGATATAGCACGTAGTATCTCTTTCTTGTCAGTAATTTTACAACTGTACATTCAAACAGCTCTATCTCGGAAACAGTGGGGAATGGGACATACATTCATATGAACATTTTTCCTTAAAATAACCGATACTATCACCTCCCAGAATATTGACCTTTTCTCCTGGGACACCCTGTATACGCAAATGAACGCGTTTATTGTTCTTTATATACGCAACAATCTAATATAGTCTTAGAAGCATTTAATAATTTTATAGCGAATTCGATTGCTCGCACTTGGATGAAGTGTGAAGTGCACGGGAAAAAAAGTGAATATACGAGACATTCAAGTAGCTCTATCTCGGAAACAGTGGGGAATGGGACATACATTCATATGAACATTTTTGCTTAAAATGACCGATACTATCACTTCCCAGAATATTGACGTTTCATCCTGGGACACCCCGTATAAACGCAGCGCGAGCGAAAAAACACCCTCTACGTCACTCTACGAGATCCGGCCGCACCTTACGTCGAGGCCGGGCCGCGCCGCGCGCTGCGAGATCGCAGCAGCCGAGCGAGCGAGGACCGCAAGTACCGCCGCGCGCGCTGTCACGCGTGCGCGCCCGCGCGGATACGTATAAATAAATCCGCGAGCTGCCACGCGGTCTGCCGTGAAACGCGGCGTCTCGGCGAGCGCACGGCTCGCGCAGCATTCGTCGCTGTCGCCGTCGCCGTCGTCGTCGTCGCCGCGCTGTCCATCCGTTCGCGCGAGCCGGCCTCTCGTCTCGCCTCGCCACGCAGGACGCCCGGTGGACGCATTTTCTTCGCCGCACAGGTGCTTCCGCGATCTCCGGGTATTCTCGTTCGGACGCGAGCCGCTCGCCCGCTCGCGCGCGCGCGCTTGGATTTTGCGGTGGTTTACCGACGGTGCTGACGGGCGACGTTATTTCACGGGGGAAATAAACGCGTTGATTTCTGAATAAATTTTTCTGTGATACTTGTACACGAAGGAAAATACGATACCTTTATTTGCGTGTGATACACGATCATGGAAATGTCGTAATGCGACGGAATTTTAAAGAGCGTTGATAAGCAACTTGAAAGTTTCATATTTACTTGTTGATTCGTTACATTATTATTTTATTACGAGCTATATGTAAAAAATTGATTTGATGATTCCTGTTACTCGAATACGTTATTATATCGTTTGTGATTCTGATTACCTTGAGTTAGATCGATTCAATTAAGAAAGCTAGAATTGGTAGAAAGAATAGCGTGCGAAAATTAAAAATCAATATTACAAATTGAAAATCATGAGAGTCGAGAGTTTGCGTGTGCAAACGAAATTACAGATCGTCGTATTTAAATATAATAAATCAAATGGAAAGAATATTGCGGCATATTAAACACATAACGCATGAAATGTTAAGGGCAGATTTTTTACAACTTTTTAAATTACTTTTCCACTCCAATCCAGTTCTAAAGATCTCGGTAAACAAGCTCCGTTTCCCACCGCGCTCAATAAAAAGAAAGGATAGGGAACCGTAGAGAGGAAGGAATAATTGAACTTTGCGGAAGTTTCCCCGGTCTCAATGCATCCGTAATAATTGTATAAATATGAATTTTTTGAGATTAAATATGATAAACAGTCTCCGTCTCTCTCGCGCACGCAGGAAGCCACACTCGCATTTGATTTTAGTATATTAGAAAAACTTGTGCGTCAGGAAAGCGATCTAACTTCAGGTTTTACGCGCCGTACTCGTTTCATAGCCAGACCTCTGCCAAGAACAAGAACAACAACGACGACGACAACAACAACAATAACAACAAGCCTTTCTGCGGTCGATGAGGAGAGAAAAGAGAGGCCTCTCTTCGGTCGTCCCGAAATAAACTGCGACCGCATACTCGCGTTCGTTCGCGACCGCGCCTGCTCGCTCGCTCGCTCACCAGCTCGACTTATCCTCTCGCTCTTTATCGCGGAATCTTGCCTCCCTCCCTTCTTTCCTTTATTTTTGTGCACTTCCTCGGCAGAAATTTTAGCGGCACGGTACAAAACCAGCCTATGCATCGCTCGGACGTTGGTATTTTATTGTTACGCAAATTAATCACCGGCGGTATGCGAAAAGATTTCGTTAAATGGAGGCTCCGTTCTGCATGTTAAAGTATAAAAGCAAGGGGATAGCCACTAGCTAAAATGTCGTCCCACCGATTACATGATTTCATCTGATTACAAATAATTTCGTCTAATTGCAAATAACTTCCTTATATGCACGTTTAAAAATATATGACGTTGTCAAATCTCAAAGAGCTGTTAGATTTCCTCAAAACGTTATACTTGCTTGTAGAGATAATTTCAGTTAAGATTGTAGTATTCGGTTAGGTAGAAAACGTGCTTCCTTGCTTCCCACTTTTCCCACTAGTCTAACCGAGAAGCAATTTTGTATTTGCGTCTATTGTTTATTGTTCCAAATTTGCGCGCAAAGGTGTGTCAACGTTTCAGCTCACTTTTGTTCTAACAGCAACTACTTCAGTCTTTTTACTATAAAAAGAGTAATAATAATTCACTAAAAGAAATCAATTTTTGGGGGAAAATAGAAGCAAGTGCAGAAAATAAATGGGGGCTGTTCAATTTTAATGTTTATAGTCGATTGAACGATTGAAGAAACTTGAGAATGAAGACAAAACGATTATATGGGGATTTCGTAAGGATTTCATAATGATTTCGAAGACACTGATTCCACGATTACATTAAATGGTTACCCCCTTGTATAAAAGCTTAGCGATACGGTCAGTTCACCGAGGACGATGTTCGGCGATTAGTTTAACCGGGATGGAGAAATTGTCCTTTCGTTTTGTATCGCAACGTCGAACGTTCCTCGTGGACCGGAGTTGAACCCGGGGGGTCAGAGAGCCGGTAAAACGAGCAGTCGGTTAGAGGAAGCGAAGTGTGACTTGGTTAAAGAGAAAGCGGAAGCCGTGTAGTGAAATTTATTCTTTTCATTTGCTTGTACGAAACTCCACGCGCGTCGTCCCCATTGTCCGCTCGTACAAAACTGAGAGACTGTCGCGGACGAGCGCAGACGACTTCATGAAATCGTAAAATGAATTATTACAGCCCCGGGAGTTACACCCATGTGAGCCTTACAGACTTGTATAATGGGATAATCGTGCTCCTGGAAAGAGATTTATGACCGCGCACATTGTGTAAGAGAGTTATTTTCTTTTAATTAGTATTAGTGCGCTCCGACTATAAGGAGCGTAACAGCCGGCTAATAATCAACCATGTTACATGACACTCTATTCGTCGTCACAAGACAAAGAGGGGCAAAACTAACTGGAGAGATAGTTCGGTATATTAATAAATCAAACCTAAAGTATATTAAGTTTATCTGTTCAAATATTAAGTATATTAAGTTTATAGGCGAATCCTAAATATTATATTAGTTTGTACATGTGGGCGTCTTTCACTGCTTTTCACACGTAATCCTAGAATGTTGCCTGCTTAATCCAAAATTAAACTTCGGAGATCGAAAAAGTTTATGTGTTCAAATATTAAGTATATTAAGTTTATAGGCGAATCCTAAATATTAGTTTATACGTGTGGGCGTCTTTTACTGCTTCTCACACGTAATCCTAGAATGTTGTTTGTTTAATCCAAAGTTAAACCTCGGAGATAGGACATACAAGACCTCCTCGCGATTCCGAGAAGCAAACATCGGGATATTTGCGTGGCGATTCAGTGACCGAAATGATAGTCCTCGGAAATCAGGATTTACGACTTTTCTCGAGCGCGGAAAATTTCATACAGAGAATTTCGCATCGATCGCATCGATGCGGACCGTCTCGCATGCCGCTCAATTTCCGCGGCGATTTCGCAAGGTCGAAAACGAGAAAAATGTTCGCGACGGATTCGCGAAACCAGTCGCAGGATCGACGAGGTCGCCGGTGCCTCTGGCCAGGATACCCTTAAATGGCCCCGCCGTTGGCATCGCCTTTTAGAATCCGTCGGGCAAAACTCGTCTCGCTTTCCTCTTAGGTGCATTTGCCATGCTCCGTGTTCGTTGGTTCCTTTTCTAGCTCTTGGTGTTCCTCGCGAAGTGACTTTTCGTGAAGAACACTCTCTTAAACAGAACTTTTGTTAAAGTTTTACCATGAAGAAACAATTTGTCACTCCACTTAATGAAAAACGATCGGACCTGCCTTGCGTTTTGTTGGCCAGGAAAAAGATAATGCTATTTCCTCGTTTTCCATTCTAATTAATATGATTAATATTATATAATATTACACTCATCCTTTTATAATTAGTGGATTCCAGTGTTTCATTATCGTTAAATGAGCAATTGAAGCTGTTGAACCGATTTATGGCCTGCAAAATTAAACAGACGGCAGGGGCAGGCGGCAAATTAATTACCCGAGAATTAATAGATTAGGACAGCAATTCTATCAAATGTATGATGAGCTACTCATTACGAGTGTCCACTCGCATCGATGTCCATGCCAGCGCATTAAATTAAAGACGCCTATAAATATGTCAGCGCGCACGATGTTCGCTTTTCTCTGTATCCGTGTGCCTCGTTGCCGTTTCATTTTCCCTCTTGACACTCCAATCTCTCGGTGCTTCGTTGCGCGAGATACAAATTCATCTCGAAGTCAGAAGCGTCTCGCGAGGTGATGTCAGAGGAAGCTTGACGGGATTTACGCACTATCATATTTTCCACCGCGTCCGATCAAATCTCTCCGCCGGGTGGAGTCCCATCTCCTTTTCCCTCCTCCCTCGCCGTAAAAACGCGAGCACCCCGTAAATCCCCGACGCTTCGTCGTATTGTTTGTCGAGATTCTCTCATCCAATTTTCTTGCTTTCTCCTCCCTCCCCCTCTCCCTTTTCGGAAATATCGTTTCCTTCCGTCTGTCTTTTTTTGCGCGATCTCCCCTCCTCTCTCTCTCTCTCTCTCTCTCTTTCTCTCTCTTTGTCTGTCTACCATTCGCGACTGTCCCTCCGGCTGCAATCTTGGACAATCTCGGCGAATAAACTTGCTCCACTGTCTCCCTACCTATCGTCTTCTTCTTTCACGTACCCGGTGTCCCGTTCCGCAAAGATTGCAACGTCGAAATTAACTGGCGGGCCAGGTGGCCCGTAATGGAGTCGAGGAATTAGAGCCGAGTCAGACACAGCGCGCTCGCCACGTTATTATCGGCCATTGCCGTTTGTAACGACGGCGATTCCGCTGCGGGAACGCGTCGCAGAATTGCACACCAGAGAACGCCCGGCAGGGACAATTATTATAGGCGGACCCTCCCCGCGCACTGTTCGCCTCCCGCTGTTGATTATTCTCGACGGCCCGGATCTGCCTAGGATAGCGTCTAAATGGCTCGTAATCTCCGAATCAAACGGGATCGATGACTGCTGCGCAGATATAGTTGGTGAATTGCAGCTGCGTTCGGTATCTTCGAATACACAACTCGTTAACCAATTGTTATTGCTTCTTTCTTGCTTTTCCACTTTTACTGAGATTCCTTTGGCGTCTCCTATGTCGCAATAAGCAAACGGATTCGTAAAAATCTATGAGATGGAACATTATTTTTATATATTTTTACAAATTTTTGATTATACTCGTATATTTGTCCCACGCGTCTGAAGTGCATTGAAACTTGGCATTTCGAAAGTGAATCAGAGACAATGAAATTTTTACTTCAACACAACGCGTCTCGATTAACTTTTTAATCGTGATTCAAAGGTGGTTTTGTTTTCTTCCCCGCGCGCTTTATATTTCACAGATCCGTCTCTTTTCTACGCCTAACTGTGATAAATCAGCCGCTCCTCTGCGCAAGTTCGAGTACAATTTGGATACCACACGTGAGGAAGAATCTTCGAGCTCTCCCAAACTTACGGACCATCCGTTTCGCATACCCTTCTCGTCTTTCATCCCATGAAATATATCCTTAACTCGCGTTTTCGAGAGACGCAATCTCACGGTTTCCTGCAACTTCGGATTGCGGATATGTATATATGCAGACAGAGAGAGAGAGAACGCATACACACACACACACACACACACACACAATCAACGTACGCCATGCATTCTCGTGGCGATATATGACGTGGCGCGCGCACGATAGATAAGAAGATACCAGCCTAATCTTCAGAAATCACGACGGCTCGTAAACATCCGTCGATCACCGCGTGGGAGTGAACGAATTCGACGACGACGTTCCTACAAGGGGCACAGCCCTCTTTAGGCGCAGCTCGCTTATCTAAATGGACGGCGGCGATTATCGGTTCTTAGCCGGTTGTCTACGTCGCGGTTCATCTGGCGCGCACGCGGCGATTCCAGATATTTCCTATCGAGACGCGATGCGCTATCTCACGCGTCCGCAATCGAATCTCGTGGGTAAAGCCCGAACTGAACGCGGAAACGCAGCGCGCGCGCGGCCCGCAGCTAAGACACGTGAACGGAAAATTCTAACTTCGCGTCTTCACGCGAAGCGAAAGGTCGACTTCGGTCGTCAAAGAGCTTCAATTATTATCGAGGAAACACCGATAGGCGTAGGAGCTCCGGGTTCCTCGCACCGTTGCTGGTGGCCTGGCGGATCTTCAACTTTTCACACTCCCATACGTATCGCCCATCTAGTGCTATACCCAGCCGTTTGATTTCTCACTTTGTTTTGGCACCGAGTGCGCTACGGATCCTCGCTAAACAAATAGAACGTAGAGTCAAACCAGCGCACTTAGCGGCAAATTTAGTGGCGTTAAATGGAGATGAGAGTACGGGATCGCTGTAAGCTCGTACTTATAGTCGCGTTTCTGCTGACAAACTCGCAATCAGCTAAAATCCACGTCTTATAAGTCAGCGGAACAAATGAGCGGAACCAATTCCCATGGATATTTTCATTTGTTGCTCATTCGTTGCTAAAAAGTTGTCAAAGGAAAAAACAAATATTCCAATTTGTTGCAGTAAGAATACTAGTTAGCATTAGTTCTGCCCACCTTGTTTTACTCGGTTCTACTTGTTAACTCGTAAGACACGCTACAACTCATTCATCGAGATGTCACATAGCTCAATAGATAAAGTTGAAAGTTCATTTGACACTCATGACGTATTCATGTTTGTAGTCAAATGATTTGTGATTCAAATGAGAAACGTTTAGACGCAGTTTATCCTCGCGGTTCAATAGTCGATTTTTTAGAAGCGATGACGGGAACAAAGAACGCTCTTATTTTCCCCCTCCGTTAATACACTTGTGTACAAAACGTGTACATCTTTTTAAATTTTAATATAATTGACGAGTTATTATTACGATTATTTTCGCGCGAAAGAAAATGTTGAAGGAAAGAAGACACGACACACTGCTGTTAAAATTACAGAAATGCTGAACTTAAAACATAAGTTTTTAGAAATTACTCTCATTTATCATACGCGGAGTGAAAATAAAACTGTGTTCGTACTTACATTACCATTTCTCTCGGGGAATTTTACGCGCGGTATAATAACAATAAACTTGCCGTAATTTACTTCAAAACCTAGTGCTTTGCGCGGCATGAAGGCAAATGGACACAGCGTGGGCACAAACTTATTTCGAGAAAAGCTTCTTTCGCCATAAAACGTGTTTGTTCAAGCACGCGCAACCGCAAAATTATATAACCGTTCTATCGTAACAAGCTGTTTTCTATGCTTTTCGTGTAACACGTTCTTGTTTAAGTACAAACAAATGAGCAAGCACGGACAAGTGCAGTATTGAGACGAAACATTGGGCGATTTTTCGCGATTATTTGGTACATGTACCAAAGTGTACCAGAGCGTCACAAATGCTTTCACATCTGAAAATAGCCGTTACACAGTAAAAAATAGAATGTTAACGTTAACATATTTTACACGTCCCAAAAAGTCTGCTATTTTTATGTTAAAATAACATCGTGTCTGTTACTTTTTGACAAATTGTAAATGTTAATGAATCAACACTATACTTCATATTTGTTTACGTTCTTTTAACCATAAGTGTGACGTAATAAAAACAGACAGGATAAGTAAACTGTACGAACAGTTACAAATTAGAATAGTCGGAATACTTTTTAAGAAATGTCGATATTACATGTTTTGGTTGATTTTGTGAAATAGTTGTAGAACTCAAAATGATATTCAATTTTTTAATAACATACATAAAGCGTCAAGTTATTAGGTTAACATAAATATAACACATAAAAATGTTACGAAAATAATAACATATCTGTTTCATGTTAATTTTACATTGAAATAATAATCAAGTCTTGGTAACGTAAGAAAATTTTAACATGCCAACACGATTTTTTACTGTGCGAGTTGAATATATTCCGATCATACACCCACAGAAAAAAAATTTTTTTTTAATTTTAAAACGAGATAGCTGACAGTCGAGTGGTCGCCTCGTCTTTGTCTAATAAATAGTGGAGGTGACAGAAGAGTAAGGGGAATGATAGAGAGGGCGACCACTCAAAGTATGTTGGCTCTTTCTAAAGTTTGTGCTTCAGCCAAACGCGCAGTCTGTATATTACACGTCTATGATTCCGATAGGAAAATTCATTTTGTTAAAATAAATTTTCCTAGTGGATACCTTTAGCGTCTTTCTTCAGGTGTAAAGGCATTCGTGACGCTGAGTGTACACTCTGGTACACTTTGGTACATGTACCAACCAGTCGCCAAAAATCGCCTATTAACTACCGTCTTTTTAAAAGCTTTGGACGGTACATCATATTGTAATGGAACGCCCGACTTTATAGCATCCAGGCTGCCGAAAATTCGCCGCCGTTGCTCCGATATTCTACAACGAAAACATCCCTTCGTATCGGCGCGTACATTAATGCGCCGTTTTTATGTTTGCAATAAAATTGCTAACGTAAGCTTCGCGGGTTTCTCTCAGCGGGCCTTTCACCGCGCATAAATCAATCATTTGCCGCGTCGTTATCCCAGTAGTTCGGATCTCGAGGCTAGTAAAGTTTGCAGCGTATCTTGATAATCATACATCATAAAGCGCGCTTGGATTTATCTTCGGTCTCCGAGTTGTTCAGAAGCGATTTCAATATCGCGTTGTCTGAAACGAGTTGTATCGTATCGCTGCGCGGCCGGATCGATCTCGCCGAATCGTACTATCCAAAAAGGAAGAACGAGCCGTAAAAGAGCTATCCGAGTCGAATTGATTCTAATAAATTATCCTCTATCAATTAAGAGCTAATCGAAGCTCCCTATCTCCGCCTTTGATCGCGTTGCACAACAAGGAGAGCAAAACAAATTGCCGGCTATAAGAAATATATAGAAGCTTTTTTGCCTCTATGCCGACTTGGCGTTAATTGGCTTTTACCGATTAAACGCTAAATGTTCATTATTTTCTATTCCGCTGCCCGCGCAATAGTATGAACTTATGAAATTGCAAAGAAATTATGTCTGTGCCATTACTGCAAATTGCAGACAAATTGTAAGTACGAAGCAGTCTTTTACAATATATTCGTGTGATAAAATTATTAATGGAGGAAAGTCCCCTATTATGAGACAAGTTCTTAATGAAATAGCGGGATTTCTGTTAAATTAACAAGTATCATCTATTGGTTCCATCGTAAATTTATTGCTCTTGAAGTGACATCTGTCTAGTGGAAAAATCATTGGTAGATCGTGTAATCGTCGCGAAAAGGATCCGTGATTGAATTTGGTCGTTGAAAATCTGCTATCTCACCTTATCTCATAATAGGGGACTTTCCTATATAATTTAAAGAATGCAATTATTCAAATGTTGACGATTAATATTGAGACTCTCTTGTATTTATTTCGGAATCTAGATGCCAATTAGTTAAGAATCGAGATGTAATAACAACATTAACAGTTCCCATCGTTGAATACGACGAAGAATATGGCAAATAATTCTGAAGTACGGTGAGTTTCGTTTTGCGCTGTACACATGTCCGGTAACACGTATACGGAATTGCACCTTGCACGTAAAGGGTTAACACCTCCTACTCGTTTTCCTGAGAATCGGATCGCGCCGCTCGCGTGGATCGAACGGCCTCAGCGGATCCGCGTAATTGGATCTCGATCCACGTAATGCCTGGAATCGCCTCGAGGAGGTGGGGCGAAGATGCTGGAGGATTTTTTGGTGCCTCTATCTGGACCGTCGCGCGATAATCGCTATTCGGCGCGAAGCGGACGCAGGGTTCGATCACGGCCGGGAAAGTATTGTCGATCTCCTTGTGGTAGCGATGGGATTAAACGGAAAGCAAATCGATATTCAGGATATGGAAAGGCTGCTTTTCAAAGTCGTCCAAAGACGTTCTCGTTTCCTTTTCTAGCCTGTCTTCATTAAACCCTTTCTAAGTTTATCTGTTCTAAATTTTTTAAATAAAAATATGTTTTTTTTTCTATAAACGTATGCAAAAATATGTTTAGTACATTGCACGCATTTATATGTCTGTATCTTATAAATAACGAATGTAGATAACAATTTTGACATTTGATACTAGAGTTAACGTGTGGTGTTTCTAAATGTACAAGTAATAAAGCAACAAAATACTCGAGAAGCATTCTGACGAACGTTGTGGAAGCACCACAAGTGGTATAAGATTAAGATTGCGAGTTGTGAGACATCCTGTATCATCTTGGTCAATAGGATATCCGCGATCGTTCTTTTACGATGCGCGGATCAAGGCGCGCGCGCCCGTATACGTGAGGTTGTTTCGCGATCGAGTACGTGACGCGGTCGAAGTTTCGTCCACCGGGTTGCGAATCTCGGGAGGAAGGTGCCGGCGCATATCGAACTATTAGCACAGCGGGTAGCTCGTGACCGCTATCACCTTCGCACTTTACCGCCAAGTAACACCTAACTTTTTCCCGCCAGCATTTTTAAGCTCGGGACAATTAACCCGCGAATGTTTGCGTTCGGGTAAAAAGTTACGTCTTTGTACGGCGATCACAGAATGTCGCGTAACTTGATCCAATTTTTATTTTAAAATGCAAGGGATTTACGGTATTCTTTGTTTTCTAAAAAGGTCTCTTTCTCTCTCTCTCTCATTAAAACTATGTGAAATTGTGAAAGATCGATATGCTGCTTTGGATACATGTCTCGTCTGAGAACATTCTGTGCCATCGCTGATCTCGGAAGAAGAAGAATGCTCCCCGATGAGTCGATTCACTGCCGTGAGCTGCAATTAAAAAGGGCCGCCGGCCGAAATCTAGCGTGACTTGACCGTATTAATCACACGCGCCACCTAATTCTGACGTCGATATCAATCTTCGGCGAAGCAGTTTTCTCTCACGTTGTTGTTCTTGTTCGCGCGCTGGACCATAGATTGATGGCTACCGAATCCGGGCCTCGGTCAGTAGGCAAGGGCTCTATCGTCGTTTCTACACGGTGTCGCAAGCGTCTTTCGCGAGAGAGGCGGAGATGAACGATCACGAAGATTAGTGGTCCACTTGGGAGGGACATTGCTTCCGCACGAGTCTTTATCGGTCTATTTTTCTCGGCTCGCTTTAAGCTCGCCCGAGATTTTGCGGTACCACACGATAGCGGATTTAATACGCGGGCATGAGATATGGCTCGCATACTGTGTCGGCTTTGCATAATTTGATGACGTTAAAATATGATTATTAACGGAAAATTAAGGGTCCATAATGCCGGCTATTACGATATTTTACTTAAGAATAATCGCAGAGAGAAATAGTCACGAGCATTAAACTGAGTGGACGCGATAATTACGAGCATTAATTGAGCGAACGTGATTGGGAATTTGAAAAATACTGATGCAAATACTGTTACTTTTATTTTTTTAAATGCGTTTAACAAGCAGTGAAAATAAAGTCGTACAATTTTATCGTAATAATTTTTTTATTTTATATTATTGAATAATAAAAAATAATGTATTAATTCTTTATAAATATAATTGTATAGCACACAGAAAAATATAAAATAAGTCAAATAACGCATCATATACGTGTAGATACGATTTTATATCTTAATAGAAAAAGAGTAAAGCTGTTAAACTTTTAAAAATTCATGTCAGATTGTTTTGTATGATTATTGCAAGTGTCTAGGTTTGTGCAAAGTTTAATATCTTTAATGATACGAGCTGCGTTTCAAAGAAGTGCAAAAGTTGTCTGTCCGCGGAGAAAAGAAGCCCATTTGATCACATTGGCTTTTCGAAGCAATGACACGACCGTTTTGTTCGGTGAACGAACTCTCGTACGGGATCGAAAGCAAACGGCATAGGAGGAAAATGGTAACGAAAAGAAACGACTACGCCGAATAACTAGGAAACTTTAAAGGTCCTCGGTCTAATGGGTTCTTATGCCAAAGTATTACTGCTCTTGACCAAAGAGATATTACTTTTGCAACCGAGGTCTTTTTATATCGTAAGGAGTGAATCCTCAAATCTTACAGTAGCTTTTGTATCTCCGAATGTTCGAATTACCGGAGATCGAACACCAATTTATTTTACTAAAACAAAATGCGGAAAACATATATATATATATATATATATATGTATGCACCTCCCCTTTGAAGAAAAAAAAAACTAGATTAGTTTCGAGATACGCTGTCACAAGATCTCACCGATCAATAAGCGGCTTAAGGATCCGAAGCGAATAACCACTCGCGCGTGGATCTCCCCCGAAAGTTTCAAGACGCGATCAATTGAACTCGCGGATTTGGAGAGAAAAAAAATGGGCGGTCCTTTTTCATCCGGTAAACCGGGCTCGTACGGGGCCAGATGGAGATCACGCGTGGAGGAACGAGGGGGGGGGGGGGGGAGAGAAAAGAAAGAGGGTAGCACCGTCGGGTAACTAGGAAACTTCGAAACTCCCGCATCCCCGGCACCGGGAGATCTCTTACTTACAGCTGGAAGGCTTTACGTTTTCTTGGCCGACGAAAAATAACTTTTAGCGTGGAAGGAATGTCGCGGGCGGAAAGACAAACCATCCGGCGGAAACAGAATGGGTATCGGAGAGAGATCCTTCACGGGGGGCTCCTTCGCTCTCGGGACTCGCGCCAAAGAGTTTCGAGTTTCGCAAAGTCGTAGCTCGTTTCAGCCCCGGGAGTTCGGAACGACGAAGGGGGAGGGGGGGGGGCATGTGAGAAGTTTCGGCGAATCGAGTAGAACGCCGTTCTACTCTCGCGCCGACGAAACAAGGGGCGCGACGTAAGAAAGTAATTGGATAAACAGCGCGCTGAGTTATCGGCGATATGAAATATTTCACGGTCGTCTGGGGGGCGGGAGGGGGGGAGGGAGAACTATTTTCCAAGTAAAGTTACAATGTAGTTAGAATATGTAGTGATATAAAAGTTCCGTTGTTTTAGAGAACGGTGCTCACACTCATATTTAATATGAGATGATACGATCTTGCGTGTGTTTTTTTTTCGTACTCCTAAGTTATCGTTGTATTTTAACGTCGCACGAATTTAAAACTCTTTGCAGGCAAATATGTTTGCCGGTATATGAGCAAATGACTACTTAATAATTAAATTGATACTTAAATAAGACGCTAACGTGAAAGTTCTTCATTTTTTCTGAGGAGAAAATATTAAGGTCTTTCGCTGCAGTAAACGAATGTGGCTGGGTCTATTGGGCTCTATGCCGAGAGCATACTTTCTCTTTGCGTTACATATTTACGTGCGGAAAAGAAGGAAAAAAAATCTTGTTCAAGAGCCCGAGAGTGTAAATGGCTAATATAATCGATTCATAACTTATATCTAAGTGGCTATAAACAAGAAGAAAAATGATCGGGCGGAAAAAGTAGAAACCGCAACGCACGGTTTTGTGAGTCGCGCGTGGCTGCACTGTTGGATTAATGCATTCTACTATGATAATGTGCAGGAGGTCTTTGTGCGGTCTGGTTAAGCGGCACCTCGTTTCGCAAATCATTCGTACGCGCGGCGATTAGCCGCGATAATCGGACATTATTAAAGGTTCGGCGGAAAATTAGGTGTCAGAGATGAAGGAGTGCCGTTACACACACGCGCAGTGTGTCGGCGATAGAAAAATGAACTTTCTACCGCGCCGACGGAGATAGGTGTTGCTGGATAATTAGGGTGTTTTGCAATTCTCTCGGTTTCATTTCGCGCGGCGCGTCGCGAAAAAGATGAAAATGATGTAACTGATACAGGTGCGGTATTAAAACGAACCGTCTGCTGCGTCCCTGCTGTAATATAGTGAGATATCACGTGCGCTTTGCATATTACACGGCTCCGACAAGAATTACGTTCGCGACGAACGGATATTTCGTTGCCGTGTGCGTACATTTTGCTTTAAATTCGTACGTCGCCCGACGTTACATATTGCAGCGCTACCAGTTTATACGACTTTATAACTTTGCGAAGCTGAACAATTTTGTGTTTGTTGCCCGATGAATATTACACATTTTTTAAGAAGAATCGTGACCGGAGTAAAATTTAAAAAATACTCTCTAAAAGTCAACTAGTGGATTATCACTGAAAACAGTGAATATTCACTGATTCACAGTTCCAAGTAGAGAAAGATCCTCTATTATGGCTCCTAATATGAGTTAGTGGAGTTTCTGTTAAATTAATAGGCATCATCCGTTGGTTCCATCATGAATTTATTGTACTTGGAGTGAAATTTGTGTTCAGTGGAAAATTGATTGTTAGATCGTGTAATCGTTGCGAGAAAACCTACTATCTCATATTATAATTCTATCTCATATTATAATTCTATCTCATATTATAATTCTATCTCATATTATAATTCTATCTCATAATAGAGGACTTTCCTCTATACACAGTTGGAAAATTTGTTTTTTTTTGTTAAAAAAATGCCGGTTAAAATTTTTGTGTCAAATGTTCAACAAATTTATGTGTTAATTTAATATATTGCTCTTGCGTTAATTGACCTCAAATGTAAAATTGATTTCAAATTATTTTGAGATTTACATTTATTTTGTGTTAAAATATTACCAGCGTATTAGTGCGATCATTTAACGTATCCATATTATGTTAAATTAACACAAAAATTTGTGTGGGCCGTTTGGGACATGTGATATCTGTTCAATGTAACACCAATTGTTCAACTGTATAGCACTGCATTATTCAGTGCTACACTTATAACTCTTTTCAGTGATAATGCACCGATTGACTTTCAGAGAGTACATGTCGCTAATGTGAAAATTGCGTGTGTACAACATGTCTACTTTATTTTATATGTCGAATGTGTGTTGGATAAACAGAGGCGTGTTTCTCTTGCCCATAATAAGGTTCGTGTAACGCCGTCCACGTTTCTATTTCCCCCTACAGACGCGAACAAATTTTATGCAAGGAATTTCCCAATCGCCCCAATCGGATATTACGGGACGGGCCAATTTGCGCGGAGCCAGATTCCCGCAGATCGTAATTCCGCTGATATACAAATTCTCACGAGCGATCCCGCCGCCCGAGATACGCCTGCTCTCTCGGGCAGAGCGTTTCCATTATCCGTAAGAACGCGCGAGCGAAGAATTAAACGCCGCTTAATCGTCCGTGAAGCCGAGATTAAGTGCCCTGACAAAGGGCGTCGATTCACGTCATTACATGGCGGACGCGGCCGGGTGGGGCGACCAAATTTGGTCGAGCCCTCGGTCCTCTCGCGACGGGATTCGAATATGGAAGAAGGTTCCCTCTCCTTCCGAGAGCGACCTGCACGACCTTCGGCCATTTCTTATCTTTACACGTGGACGCACGTGGAAGTGCGCCGTGGGTGTTCAATAAATTGGCCGAGTGGGCGGTGGCGCATTGTCTCGAACAGATTGACCGCTTAATCACGCACCCGCAGAAGAATAATTCAAGATGGGTAGGTAGGTGACTCGATAGGTATGTAGGTAGATCGTTTTTTCCCACAAAGAACCGAAGGATCAGGGCAGATTAATCGGCTACGCTTTGTCGTCGCTTATCTGCTGGAATCAACAATCAACACCCCCTCCACTCTTCCCTTTTCACGGATATCTCAGTGTCCGAATGAATCCAATAAATCCACTTTGCTTCATGTAAAACGCGCCTGATAATCAAGAGGAAAATAAAATCGTCGTAAATTACGAATGTAAAGCTGGTCTCGAGAAAAGTGCAGCTACGCGTCGCGTATGAGTCATAAAACACAGCTTCTAAAATTAACAGTTTTTTTTTATCTTTTTATCCTGTGCGATGTAAAGGGGACGTAATCTTTGAGAACTAATGTCCGTTGGATCTCGAGTGACTCGGCGCCAGGCAAGGGTTAAAAGGTCACTCGAAATAAGATGCAAAGCAAGATCTGGTCGTTTATTTGCTATTCTATCCTCGACTCTACTTTCGCCGTTCGGCTTCTCCCGAACGACGAGAGATTTCTTGCGACGCAATCTAGGATTCGCAATCACGACTGGTCCGGCTATCGGCGACGGTAAACAGCGTCCTTTCCGGTCTTCTTCTCGTTACACTGCCCACGCTAGCACCCCGAAGGGATAGCTCCCAGGAGAGCACGTAGACGAGAAAAAATAAACAGAGCTCGTTCTCGTTCTCCACCGCAAGCGCGCCGGGAATGGGCCCGAAAACGTTCACTGTTTATTTTCTCACCTCGCCGCGGTGGCTCTTCAGCAATCGAAGCGTTTCTCGTAATATTTCACGGCCCGCTTGTCGTGACGCATCGCAAGAGTAATTCCTTCCTGAGTATTACTCATTGAGACGTCCGCGCGAGAAGCCGCGAGCCGAAGAGCCCGACGAGGAGCGGACGTGGTCCTTACAGAGGCGGTCTTAAGCATCGACGACGTATTCTGTAATCTTCGAGATTTCGACAGCTTTCTAACCGAGCTAACTTCTATTTGAAGTAGACGAGCGATTGGCACTTAGGAAAGCCGATTTTAAATACGTAGATACGTTTCAGCTATTCTTCTAAAAACAATATATTTGTCTATAGAAATATTTGTATCTAATTAATTTAAGAAATTAAATTTATACAACGTAGGGTATATCATCTGAAAAGGTATATAAGACGAAGTCTTCAATATTATGGCTCCACGATTCCTTGGAAATTACGTAATCATGTAAACGTAATTTAGGATTTTCTCGAAATTTTTAAGAATGTTACGGCACTCGCCTATCGAATCCCAACTTCATCAATTACCTCATCAATTTCAGAGGTTGTTTTTAAATGTCTGTTGTTTTTTCAAGAATTAGTAGGTATTAATTATCATTGCTGAATCACGAAAATGCACTCTCGTGCACTTGCGGTACCGCTTTTATCACAAGATCCACGTGCATCCCAGGGATCTAAGAATAAGAAGATTTAGAAGTGTCCAATAGTAGAAGAAAGTCCTTTATTATTAGATAGGATTTTAAGATGAGATAGTAGGTTTTCAACGTCCAAATTCAATCACAAATCTCTTTTCGCTCTAACAATGCATTTTCCACCGAACAGATTTCACTTCGAGCAATAAATTCATGGTGGAGCCAACAGACGATGCCTATTAATTTAGCGGAGACTCCGCTATCTCGTATTAGGAGCCTATCCCATAATAGGGGACTTTCCTCCGCTAATAGCGATAATACGACTGCCAAGTCGAACGAGCTGATTATGCATCTCCAATAATGACGTTCATCAAAAATGCTTATGCGCGCAGGGAATACAATTCGATACGTCGATATCGGCGATACCTGCGTCCGGTTGTGTACACCTCTTGGCGTGCACGTGTGCGTATCGGCACGAGAGAATAGTGTGACCGGGTGATACGGCGCGATACGAGAAGCTCGCGAGGCGTAGGTGCCGGTTACGGGCGGCGATAAGATCGGGGACCGGCATTCCTGGGCCTATCGGCCATTAATAATCGAAGCACCTCGAGAGAGATCGAATGCGAAATTGTCGGGAGAGGAGAGGGACGAAAAGTCCTCGCGGATGGACAGAAACAGACGGTAATCCGCTTTATCGCCGATCGAGATCGAGCAGAACAATTTCGGCGATCGAAAGGAAGGGAGGGGCGAGGAATCTAAATGGACGATATAATGTAGCGAGCGATCGAGAACGTATGATTGAAGTTTTCGGCTTCTCGCACGATGTGGACGTGGCTAAAGATGCATAATGATATTTATTTCATCGTATCTGGATACAGATAATACGCTAGTAGAACAATTTGTTCCAAGGGATCACGTGGTTCAAATTTCAGATACAATCGGGGTACGCGTTTACGTATCTTCCGTAATAACTGTTTAATTGTCATAATTTTGGGAGTAAAAAGCTTCTCACGGGATATCGCGAAATTATCATATTTTCCTCCAATTGCATTATTATCCACACAATACTTGGTATAATTTATTTAAATTTATCGATTTGCTGGTTTCTTCGGCAAGGTTACCAGCCTACCGAAGATGAAGCAAAACCAAATGCTCAAAGTACCAGAACGAACTGGATAAAACAGGCTTTGAGCTTAATACTCGAGGAAGAAGATTTGCTGGTTAATGCAGAAAAATCATTCTACAATTAATGAAAAGTTATTTAAACGTTTTTTATTGTTTAACTAGCTAACAATTAAGTGACCGAATCTTGCGTACTAAATATGTATGTGTATTGAGACTCTTCTGAAATATATTATTTTTATCTTGCAATCAAAATTTATTTCTTTCGAAAATTTGCAAGTTTTATGTATCTACAGGTATATATTTCTTGAATGTTCACGTTACACGGTGAGAACTTTCTCGTAAATTTCGCTCTGAAAATCATGTAATCGTGGGACAACACGGCATCTCGAAGAACTTTGTGAGTTTTTTTTAATTTTACCATACATTTTACTCATAAAATGTACACTAAGTATAATTACTAGTAAAATGTACGGTAAAATTTCAAAGAACTCTCATAAAATTCTTCGAAATACCGTGCTGTCCCACGATTACATGATTTTCAGGTTAAATTTGAAGTGAAACTTCTCACCGTGTATCACCCAGTCGCTTAAAGGCTCGAGGTACGTAGCTATGAGCGATCGAGACGAGAAGATATGTAACTTGGTAAATTAGACTATCTAGTCGCGAATCGAACGCGACTGGATATTCGCGAGATCGCACGTCGAAGTCGCGATGACGTGGGCAATGATGACTACAGAATCTGCAACGGGACACTAGGCTCGGTTACTATTCAATGAGGTCTTGTTGCGCGGGGCAAAAATAACGGATGAGAGGCAGCATTCATGGTTCAACGAGGATAACAAGGACATTATGCCTCTGCTAAATACTCCTCTAGTTGCCTATGCGTTTTTGCGAGGCGCGCGTGCGACCGTCTGGCGTTCAAGTTTTCTTTCGACGCAACGGAATGTCGAAGCCTAATCAGTTTGATACGATCCGTGTCGCAGGCCTGAACCATCGACTCCGACAGCGCAAACATTTAGATTAACCACTTTGCAAATGAAGAAACATTCTCGACCTGCGTTCTCCACTCTCTATAATATTTATTTTATATCTGGCACTACGTCACGGGTGTTAAAGACTTAACGTGAGATTTAATAGTTGTAACGGCCGCACGTGGTCCGAAATATCGTAATTATAGTCATGATTAATGTCACATAAGTACGCATTGCGAAATTCCATTCCCCGGAGTAAAATACGCGGCAATGCCGGGTCGACAGAACAATAGCAGTCAGGGCGCGATAACAACGATAACGACTACCCTTGCCGCGGTGAACACGAGTCGCGCCAACTGTTCCTCGTCATCTATCAAGCTTCCTCGACGTCGTAACTCGCCAAATTGGCCACCGCGCACCATCTCCGTAAAATATCTACCGCTGTATTACACACCGTCCGCAAACGTCACCGATGAAATTCTAAGCCGGCCGATCGAACAATGCGAAACGATGAAAGAGAAAATTGTTCGGAAAAGAAGCCTCGGTATCAAGTGCCGTTGAAATATCAGAACAATCACGAATTGTTGCGTCAACTCTCTTGTGACTTCATAGAACCATCCACAACGCATTTTACTGCTTTCGTCACATTTCTATTGTGATCTAAATAAAACATAAAGCGACTTGTCTCCATTAAATATCTGCTTTGTAGCACCGTTTGTTTTCAGCAGCCGAATTCCAAATTCAGACGCGAATGATATTAGATTCCGAATTCTTCCAGTTTGTAGACGCATAGGTATGCAAAAAATTCCAATTTGCAAATTGTTCGCGCTGTCTCGTTTATGCCTTCATAGAATCATGCATATATCACATTTTACTGCTTTTACTATATTTCTCCTGTTATCTAAATCAAACATAAAGCGGATTTTTTAAAAATCTAGATAGAGATTTCTAAGATGTGGAAAGTAAACTAATAGACACACTGATAAAAAATCGACTCTTTTAGGAGTTTATCTGTAATTTCCGAACTTATCTACAAAAGTAAATTTTTTATATCTGTGTAAAGACTCTATAACTGCTAGAAAAACATTTTTATTTTCTGGCGTTAAAAAATAATTAAAGGGACACTTTTTCGGACACCATACACGCGAATACTTTGAGAGAAAGCCGGGGTCTCCTAATGAAATTTGATTGTGCGCCTGCGAGGCGAACAACGCATCCAACTCAACTATAACGACCGCTTCATCCTGGCGGATTATCAGGACTGTCCAGATGCCGCTTGTCATCCGTCAAGCTTCCCTAAGACCGCGAAATTGGCCTTCGCGGTGTGCGCGCGATACACCGGGGCGCAATGACGACACCGGAAGAGGCAGCCGGCGAGCGATGCAGACGCATACATGCATATTTACGCGCGTGCGATAGGCTCGCCCGCGCGAGAGTAGGCGTGGGCGCATAACATGAACGTCAGGACGACGGGACCACCCGTGCCCTCGACCGAGGAAGAGTCTGCCGAGCAGCCTCGTGTACTCGTATTTGCTTTCGAGAAAATTGAATTCTTCGCGTCGCTCGCGCGCAGAAGGCGCGGCAAGTTCGCAAATCGAAGAGGACGAGTTATGGGTCAGGGGGAAATTAAAGGAAAGCTGCTAAGTATTTTCAATTGATTGAATCGTGCAAATTGCTTCGTGTTCCCACGCACGTTCGGGTACATTTTATCTGAATGGCTTTAAAACATATTTAAAAGTTGTATTTTTCAAACACAAATTCAAAGGAATAGAGACTACAGAGCCGTGACGGAATATAAGTGTCCTTCACACACACTTCCGCGTGTAAATTATTTAAAACGTTTAAAATGGAAAACGAGAATACAAATTAATATATTAATTAGTGTCGCTAACATCCTGTCACGGCTCTTTAGTCTCTATTCCTTCGAATTTGTGTTTATCACATGAGAGCCTTATAAACTTTATCAATTTGTATTTTGAACTTTTTAAGTAATTTACACGCGGAAGTGTGTGATGAATTTGCGAGACTATATAAGTATACGTAGCCGTTGCCGCGTGTCATAAACTCCCCGCGCGCCTAGCAACGCCGATCGCGGGACGGCCGCATCTTGCCGCGCGTTTGAATTGGGCGGTAGGCCGGGCTAAGATTTGTAATAATTAATAAATCGTTAACTATTGTGAAAATTGCAAAATGGTAGAGGACTTTTCGACTCAGTCTACTCCACTCTATCCGTAAGTAAGAGGTGAGGCGGGTATTACATAACACCCTGTATGTATTTACATAAACAAATTTGCTAATCTTCAAAATATTTAAAGAAAATTTCTTCCTTTAACATTTATTTTCTCTGCATTGTTAATTTCTTCTAGTTCTCCGGTGGAAATAATTATAGTTTCAAATTTGTATGCGACAAAATGTATTTCGAACGAAGAAGAAATATAATAACTGTACAATGGAACAATCACTTACGGCATGATGTGTAAATGTCGTTAAAACTTTTTGTCGGAGAAAGAAGCTCGAATAATGACGATATCGGCGGTATATCCGGCGACGCTTCACCTCCACTACATTTTTCATTTCTCATTACTGCGCTTCCGTCGTGCTGAAAATTTTCTCTACATCATTATCGCCGCCACAATCGACCCTTTCATATCCGACGGCCACGACGAATCGAATTTCTTTACAGGACGTCATTCGCGCGACTACGCGTACGCTTCTCTAACCGCGCCGGCGCTCGCTCTCGAACGTGATTTATCGAAAAAAGAAAGCTGCGCAGTCAACGCATGCCGGCAACAATTTACAGTACAGAACGCGCCATATCCCATATAAACCAACGTAGTGATTTACGACAACATCCGGGGAAAAATAACCGAGCAATAAAGCTGCTGAAAAACTTTTGCCGCGTCCAAGGTCGGGCTACTAGCAAACGTTAACACGTACGTTGCTTGAATGGGATATTGTTTAGCCGTCAGATAGATCATAATACAAAAAAAGAACTCTTTGGTCTCCGTTCAAGAAAGGATTCTTAGGCTCTAACTTTGAAAGTTTCTCTTGTTTGATTTTTTTTTCCAAATATTGCCTGCAGAATATTATATGCTCTCTCGGCTGTTATGGTCTCTCGGCAAAGTGGTTTTCGGTATCTTGAGAAAACCCGTAGCGAAAGATTTAATTTCCTCGTGAGGACAATTCCTTCGTTAACCATATACAGTGATATATCGACTAAATACATGATTAATAATATATATATAATATTTTAGAGAATATTTATAATATTTATTAGATTTTGAAGTGCGATCGAATCTACTTCACAAATATATTCATAAATGAACAATATACTCCGCAAAAACGCTTCCGTAGAAAAGCCTTTATTATTATACCTCCTTTACTACTACTTGGCCTTTGCGTTCTTCCCCTCCCCCTCTCTGTCTGTCTGTCTGTCTGTCTTTGTCTCTCTCGCAATGCTAATAAGAGAGATCTACATGACAAATACCCTTGCCGCGTCGCAACCGAAAACGTCTCGAGCACGGTGGTCCGCGCGATCGACAACGGCTATATCGCTCCGACGCCGCTTCCTGTCGATCTTCTCCGACCACCTCTCGGCGATCCGTCTCGATCGCGATCGATTCGATCTGCTCTTTCGTGCGACTCACTTGTCCCGGCGCCGAAAAAGTTCCGATTGTCAAAGGAGCAGCTCGAGCTTGGAGCAAGGCCGAGTAGATTGCCAACCTGCGATTGACAGTGGCAGCGGAGAGGTTTCGCGATCGTCGAGATACTCGCTCGGCGGGAAAGAACGAGCCACCTCGCGGACAATCGATATTCATTGGCCGTTTAGGATGGAATTAATCGCCTCGTCGTGAGAAAAGTAATGACGAATGGAGGAAAGTAATTCGACATCTATAATATCGCGTTTAAGCGGCTCCCGGCGTCAAAGGTTGTATCGATTACGATTGCCACGGAAATCTACGCCCGGGCTATTGGAATTTCAAAGAAAGGCCGGGAAAGCCCGCGCCCTCGGGGCACGGTCGTATTTCAAATTCATGTGGCATGATCGTACACAAAGTGTCCGTGACGTCGCTCCCGGGTGTCACGGGACGTTAGGGGGAGTTTCTGTGTGCGAGGGCGAGGGCGTGGAATCGACCAGCGGTCGTTTCTCGAAGGTGCGAGAACACCCCGGGAGGCCATTGTCCTCGTCCGCGCTTCCCACAAGAAAAAAAGGGAAAACCATTCACTCGTCCGCCCGTCCAATCACACACGTGGAGACCACGTGAGAGAAAAGAGGGGAATAAAAAGTAAAAGGACACGTTGGATAAGGTGGCGGGGGGGGGGGGGGGTCCTCCGGGAAAATCCGTGTCACTGTTTGTACAGGCCGGAGGAGGTCCTCGAGAGCGTAAATTCGTTTCGTGGAAATAAACACGGGTGCTAAAGTGCGCGTTTAACGCCCCCTCGATCTCCGGACGTACGACGGTGCCCGGGATCGACCATGATAGCGACGATTCGGGATCGGTGTAGGAAAATAAACGCGCCTCTCTCTTTCTCTCTCCCCCTCCTCCCCCCCTCCTCTCTCTCTCTCTATCTCGGACTCGACGCGGCATATACGCGAGAGCCTGTTTGGAGAAGCCGCGGCGTCCACGTGTTTACCCATGACGCGCGTACTCGCGGTCACGCGTGGCCGGCTGTTTTCGATACGAGCACCTGCGAGGTGCGCGGCTATTGGAGAACCGGAGTGGCGGGTCTGAGATATGGACGGCGTGGGTGACAGCGCGAGGTTGAGATAAATAACAGGCACCGCGAGTCTCGTTTTCAGGGAAGTTATCGTCGCTCGCACAGCTGATACGATTGTAACGCGGTGTCGGTGAATCACGCCGTCCGGCCGGGGGCCTCGATGAACGATTGTCCTGCGGAGAAGCGGGCGCATATTAGACACGGGAGATAAGATTCGATTAAAACTTGAAACTATGCGACGCTCGCCAAAGTTTTTTTAATAGACAGATTCTTCTGGGAGGGGAAGCTCGTCAGATTCTTTAAATTTCCGTGCGCGCCACCTCTCGCCGGAAACTCAGTTGAATTTACTGCAACGGTGAAGAATCGGAATTGCCTGGGCGTAATAATTGTTGCACGCGCGGACGGCGGGTCCGCATTAAAATCCGCGCTTAATGGAACGATATATCGGCGAATGAGACATTAACGACGCGGGTAAGAGGTTCACCGTACGCGCGTAAATCACTGGGAGGTCACCGGCGAGATCCCTCGGCACGCACCGGGACGCCAGCCACTTCGGCGCTATCGGCGTCAATAAATTGGAATTAATTAGCGAAAATAAACGAGAGCGCGCGCGATACTTGTCCGCGCGCAACGAGTGCGATCCTGAATATTAATGAGGCGACGGCCGCGGGTAAGAAGAGCCGCGATTAAAACGGTGTTACCGTCGTCGAGTCGGAGAAGCCCCGCCGTCGTCTAATTTACATGGTGGGGCGCGCGGTTTTAAGAGCAATTAATATTATTACGCCGACTCGGGGACGATTAGCGGTGAGCGATGTCGATTAGATTCGCTTAGCTGAAATTTACGATGTCGTTTGCACAATAAGCCGGGGCGCTCATTAAGGCCCCTTGAAGAATCGTGATGCAATTAACGCGCGGCTTGCGCTGAATGAAGACACGATGTTCGGTTAGTTATGCGTAGAGGCGGTTGCTAATTGCGCCGCTTCTTTTGTTTATTAAGCGCTGGCATCCTCGACGTATCACGCGTTTATTCTTCGTTATTCTTCGCTAAGGAGGTATTCATGACGTTTAAAAGCACAGCGGAGACGGACCCTCGCGGGGGGAGTTTTTTTCTTTTTTCTTTTACAACCAAAGTGTTTCCACTAATGCCCCACGATAAAATACCGCACTGTGCAAATAAGATCGGAAACCGCTGTTGCTCCATTTGCATGACGAAACGAACTTTTATTTATCTCTGCGTTTCTCCGACACGAGAAACGTTTGCATCTTACCGAAGACGAATGTATATTGGTAGAACAACAGCGGTCTCGTCGGTGCGATTTCCCTGTTTGTAAATCGCAGCAGCCGGCCGAGCCCGTGGCGTCTCCCTCGTCCCGCTTCTATTTCTCTTTGCGATTTTTTTTTAACGCGGGGCAACAACGGGGTCGCCCCGGCATATGACACCAATATTTCCCACCCTTTCTTCGCTTCTAAAGCTAACTGTTCTTGTTCCCCAGGTAGCGACGGTCGTCAAATAAGTAATATTTGTGATACTCAAATAAAATCCTATTCACAGTTGACTTTGAGGGATCTGAACGTATTTAAACAGTTGTATGACGTTCAAGGATCTATAAGCTTAAATGTAAACAGTCTGAAATTGTTTCCTAACCAATAGTTCGACTAACACGTGTTAAAAGACAGGCCCATTTCTGGCGATTTATTAATATTTGTGATACTCCTAGATTCCTAGCAATTAAGTAATATTTGTGATACTCAAATAAAATCCTGTTCACAGTTGACTTTGAGGGGTCTAAACGTATTTGGACAGTTGTATGACGTTCAAGGATCTATCCTAAGCTGAAATATAAGCAGTCTGAAATTGTTTCCTAAACAATAGTTCAACTAACGCGTGTTAAAAGACAGGCCCATCCCTAGCAATTTGTTTAATTAAAGTTGAAGTTTTTGTCGCTGGTTTTAATTTCTAACGTAAGATAACTTGATGCTTTTAAGCTTTAAGTTTTACTAACAATTCAGAAATGTATTCGGCACATTTGTATTATTTAAATGAAATGGAAATTGTTAAATATGTTGGACCGTCCCATAAATAATGCGATATAAAAGGGAACCTGGTTAATTTTTCAGCTCGAAAACGAAAGACTTGTATAGAGCCAAGGAGTTGCAAAAATTTAAGGTGAATCTAAACAGATGTTGCGAATAACAATGGAAAATGTAGTTTGCATTAAAAGTGAAATGTCATTTGTGTTTTATTTCAAAAATTTATCTTTAAAAATCGCTCACGTGCGGGATGACTCGGTGATCGTTCAATCATTCCCGTGTCATATGTAGACAGCACTCTATGCGTGTAAATATACCGCCGATTAAGCGCAGGGAAGCATTTGTAAATAGATCAAACACTCTGCACAGAGAACACAAACGAGAGATGCCGTGTAAGAAACAGTGTAAGCGCCAAGCCAACAAACATCGAGGAACAACGAGTCGATTCTTTTATTCCGCTCTTCTTTGCAGCTGAACTTCGGGAATTTCCGCAAAAATGCGTATAAACTCGATAATGGTATCCGCGCGGTTTCTTACGAATTTCGTGAATAAACGAGCCCCATTACGATTACCTCTCGGGCGCCTCTCTCGCGCGTGAGAGACGCAGCGAGAGATCGCACGCTCGCAAAGTGCGGCCGGGAACTTCGTTCGCGGAAACCACAGGCTGCTGCCCCGACCTCGGGCATCGACATTTTTACGCCCCCGGTTATCCTGAATTGCAGAGTGGTCCGGATAATAACTTCGTGTTCAATTACCGGGCGCGCGTATCGACGCTTTAAAATGCCGCGCCAGCTTCCTTCTCGGAAATGATGCGGGCGAGCGTAAAGTGATTTTGAAAACTAAATTAAGAGAAATTTTACGGCGCCTCAGAACTCCGAGGTCCGACGATACCGACCCGTGGTCCTGTCCTCTCCGTCCTCGTCCGCGGACGGCGCGCCGGATTTTAACGGAGAAAGACGGACCGTATCTTCGCGTTTTATGCGAGGATCCTCGCGCACAATCGCTTCGATTTACAACACTGTTTCTCGATGTCGATTTGAGGACGCGTATAATAGGATTTCGGCATCCCAAATTTCTCAGTCATCAAAGTGAATTGACAATAAATAGCGATAAGCACTTTACGTCTGTTTTATGGCTGTTTGTAGCGCGATTCAGATTGAATTAATGAAACTTCGTGAAATCGTAATTAACTGATATCACTTTAGGACCGTTAAATTATCACGATTCTCTCTTGGTTTCTTTTTTTTTACGATCGTTAGCGTTATCATTTCAGTTTATAAGAGAGACGTTATCTGGGCTTCTTGTATCTCGTAAAATTTAGTGATAACATCAAGCGGCGTTCTTATTTTTATTTTCAGCACAGACAAGTACGCGCACACATTTACGCGTTACACTGATTCTCTCTCGGTGCGAAACTAGGAAATCTCCTCCCCGAGGGGCCCCGAAAACTTACGACAAATTACCGCGGAGGAAACCGATTTCATCCTTCCGTTCGATTTAACGCGCGATTGAGCGGCCTTGGGATTATAAATGCTCCTTTGTCGAGCGATTCGGAAAACGAAATTGAAACCTCGCCTCGCGCGGGTGGAAATCCCTCGATTTTTCAGGTTCGCGCGCCGACTTCGGACGTTTCCTCGATACCGGGCCAAATCGAGGGCGGCGTAAGTGGCCGAATGAAAAAAGGAAGCGAACCGTTGAGAAAGCATCGGACGTGTGCAATCTTGAACAATTAATCACCCGTGGCAAAAGGGGGGGGGGATTAAGAAGCGCGCGACGTGGGCTAAAAAACGATCGCGCTCGGCCCGAGGCGAGCGGACCTGCGATTCCCGAATGCACGTCGAAAATTTAATAAAATTAATGCGAAACTTGTTTTCAAATAGCGTAGTGGTAGAGAGGCCGATGATGCCGTAGATGATAGATAATGTTTAGCCTGACAGATTTATGCATCTCGCGTAAGGTACATCACCAGCGAAACATGGCAAGGGGGTGACTTCTCTTAATTACTCTGGGAAAAACAAGACAGTTAGCAACCCATTTTGGGGCCCACAATTAGTAATCGAATTATTTGGATCGTTCGTAACTCTACTCTGGAAAAAATTTTGACCGTTTTTTCGTAGTTAAGCAACTTAACATTTCGGTTAGTGAAGTTAGTGAAGTGAAAATTATCTTTTCGTTACTGAATATCGACAGAACTAATTGAGAGAATTGATTAGTGTTACTTAAAAATCTTGGATATATACAGAATAGCTAATTGCGATTTTTAATTACGCGAGGTAAAATTCGTAAAAGATTAGAGTTACGAACAATCCAAATAATTCGATTACTAATTGTGGGCCCCAAAATGAGTTGCTGTCTTTCATTTCCCAGGGTAGGTGCACAGTGAAAAATCGTGTGTTCAAAATTTTCTTGTGTTACCAAGATTTGATTTTGACTTCAATGTAAAATTAACATAAAACGTATAACATATATTATTATTTTCGTTACACTTTTATGTGTTACATTTATGTTAACATAATAACTTTGTGTATGTTATTTAAAAATTAAATATCAATTTAGTTGTAGTTCCAGGAATTTCTGCCTCTAAAATTTACCATTTACGATTGCATATATTGCATTTCCTGTGGAGAGAGAAAAGAGAAAAGAGTTGTCGCTCAAATAACTTGATTCGATCGTCAACCAGAGATGAAAGAATCGAGCACTATTATCAGGAGTGAATTGTTGTAAGCACGTCCATCTATTTTTGGACGGTCGCATCGGGGCTGCGACGAGATATCGTTATTGCGCCGGAACGAGGCGCTCGATCGCCGCTTGATAGTCGACAGACCCGGTTCCCTTCAAGCCGCGCGGGCGCCTTATTTGCTTTCTCGCGACGAGATTTCTCCGAAGCGAGATCGCCCCTGCTTTGAGGGAAGCCAGGAGGCGATCCCGAGCCCGAAAAGCCGAAAGGTACGAGGACTCCGGCCGGCGATGCAAGATCGTAAAATCCTCTCCTCGCTGTCCTGTTTCCGCCGTTCTGCCCTCCGGCCTTCGGATGACTGATGATCACCGCGCACGGCCGATATTTCGATTAAATTCATGCGAGCCGTACACGCGGCCGTCCCCGCCGCGAAATTCCACGACTCGCGGCCGTGGGGCGCGAGCAAATATTTAATTTGCGAAACAGCCGGCTGGAGGTGTGTGTGTGTGTGTGTGTGTGTGTGAGAGAGAGAGAGAGAGAGCGCATCCTCCCTTTCCGGACCCGCATACGACCGATACGATCGCGTAAGTGCAATTATTATTGCGCGGCATCGTGAATGCGATGTCACGCGGAACGTAACGAAGTTGCAGGAAGAGAGGGAGGGGGGGGGGAGAGAGAGAGAGAGAGAGAGAGAGAGAGAGAGAGAGAAAATAATTGGTTTTACGTATCGTGTTGTGTCCTGTCGATGGGATGCATCGAGATTTCAATTGAAAACGCTGTCGCGTTCTGTTTTCGAAATAGAGATTCGACTTGTAATCTTTCAATGTAATATCGGAAGATGCGTGATATTTTTTTTACGGCTTTTCACGTGATTTCTATCTTTTTCGTGATGAGCGGAACGTGCGTAAGTCATCTATGATTATTGGAAGTATATGTTTATTCACGTGGGCCGAATGCAAGGGAAATTAAAAGCGCGCCGATTTTCCAATCAATTATAAGTGTACGAGTGTACGCGCACGCGTTTATGGCCGTTGTTACGCATTCGATTATGATTTTGATGCGTGCGGAGCATTCATGCCTGTTTTAATCGACAAATAACCAAAATAATGCAGATCGTAATACGATTAACATACGCAGAATTATGATTAATTAGATTTCAATTAATTATTGTTGCAAATGATAAATTCTATTTGCGTTATATTATTGAATATTATTCGAAATATTATGGCAAATGCGCATTAAACTGTTGCTGCAAATTGGTAAAAGATAAGGCCATTTAATGGCGTAAAGATACTCTTGGAAAAAACGGCGCGCACGCTATCGCGCGAAATCGATGCGCCATTAATTATTCAACGTTCTACATTGCAATAAAATCCGGATTAATTCCGCTATTAATTTGCAAATACGGCAGCATCTATGATTGAATCCCGGTCAAACGCAGGCGGGCTTTCGGTTTAATCCTCTTGCGCGTTTGACCCTCACACGCGACACTAAGCCTAAATGGCAGGCCCCAATTTAATCTCCGCGTCGCAACGTTCCTCCGTCCGAGGTGCTAAATTTCTTTATATCGATCCATCCGCGCGTCTTCGCGTGAGATAATCCCTCGGTACCCTCGCAGGGCCCTTTAATTTTCAAACAGCCGCCATTTCTCTCAGTGTCACTTTTACCGTTCATTCTGGAGAAACTAACCGGCCGACGCGGTATACGCGGTACCCGATAATTTTTCTCAATAACTCCTCTCGGCACGTCCCAGCGTGCGCCTTTCTCGGCGCGTCCGGAGGATTTCTCGCGCGTAAAGGGATTACCGTCTCCTCCGCGCCGGTCCGCGCTCTCTTCCGTTTTCCCACCGGCGGTCTCGTCCGCGTCCCCTTCGATTAGCCGCAACAGACAAACGAACTTACCGCGTACCCAAGGCGGGCATCCGCCGAGACATAACAGTTACGGACAGGTTAGTGCGGATTGACGTACGCCCGGAGCGTCCGCCGCGTCCGCCGTCTACGGGGTTGATTCGGTTTCCCCGGTGCGCCGGAGGATAAGAGAGGAACCACCGGCAACACAGCCGGCAGCAACGCGACCGGTGCACCCTCGTCGAGGCTGGCCCGATATCACCCGTTGCACGTCAGGGCCACGTCTTTCCCCCGAGGGTGAAACCGGATTAGCGCTCCTGGCGTGGCAGGGGCGATTCTTCCTCGCCTTTCCGAATGCTCTTTGTAGCCCGCCACGTGTGCTCGCATACACGGTGTACGCTTTCTCTCGGCGAATCGGGACTGCGCTCGCCCGGGGCGCGATCGCTGCTCTCGCGACGGTCACCGACAGGTCCAGCCTCCTGGCCTCAAAGGGGTTTTTAAAACGTAATAAATGAAACGCTAAGACTTCTCGCGCGTGACTACGCGCCCCCGTCCCTTTCCCTTTCCGCTGAGACTTCATTCAAAGCCCAGCTTTAGGTCTACGCTTCGCCTGAAAAGTTTCTGGAATTGAGAATAACTTTCGCACTGTCAGTGCCACTGCACATTTAAATTGCATTTATCAGGACGTGGTTGCGAAATTTGTGCAACAATATCCCACTCAACTAGGTACGATAGGCACAGATCTTATCTCGCAGGGACGGTACGGCCTGTGATTAAAAATGTATGTTTTAAGAATGCTGCAAGAATAAATACGTCTCTCGTAATCACTTCGCTCTTTCTCATTCGTCTGCGGATTTACGTGATATCCTTTGAGGCGCAATTCAGTCTGTTGATAGTCTGCATTTCCCCATGATAAAATGCCGATAGCACAAAATTTCATTTGCAGCCTCCCCCGAGAAAATACGCTTCAAAGTAAGGCTCGCCATTGGCACGGCCGGAATCGCCAGGAAAAACGGAAACGTGCTTTGAAGCGCGCGCGAGTCCGAGAGATGAATCTTTGATGTTTGCTGTGCTCTTTTCTTTCGCGTGTGTGCGTGCGTGTAGCGTGATTGGAAGCGTAACACTGGCGATTTGCGCTTCGAATCGCTGTAAAATGCAACAGGAATAATCGCGAAGCTTATACCCCCCCCCTCCCCCCATAACACGTAAAATAAAACGTGGCGTATGTAAAAGGCCGAAAGAAGCTTTCAACGTTCCGCTTCGATTATCACGTATAGAAAAAGTCATTTTTACCGATCTATTATTTGCACCGATTCTTTCTTCTGTCCAAAGTGAGAGATGTACGTATTTTGCTTCAAATCGTAGATAAAGGCAAGGGGACAACCACTTAATTTAATCATGGGACAGTGTCTCCGAAATTATTGTGAAATCCTTACGAAATATCCATGTAATCGTTTTCCCTTAATTTTCAAGTTTCTTCGCTTGTTAGACAATGAACATTAAATTTGAACATTTTCTCAACTTGTTTTTATTTTCCCCCCAAATTTACTGTGTTTAGTGAGTATCCAAATATATATGGTTTGCGCCTATAAGCGCGTATTAGTTTTTTCATAACTCGAGATGACAAAACGCGCGCTTCGCGCGCGCAATTTGTGGTTGGGCGTTGTATATTTTTAAGAATTTGTATACATGTTACGGACAATCCAAATAATTCGATTACAATTGTGGGCTCCAAAATGGGTTGCTGTCTTTTTTTTCCTAGAGTAGGCATTACTAGTCATTTTTTGGGCATTAGTTTGGGCCTTAGACCTTGCTAGGACATTATAACGATAAAATGTAATGTCCACTGGGCTTTAGTGGGCATTGGCGTACAAGATTTTGGCCAGCGGTTTCCCCCTCGGACGAAATCGTATAAAATCTAATGAAATCATGTAATCGGTGGGACAATATTTTAGCTAGTGGTTACCCCCTTGGATAAAAGAGTAACCGCACTGAAAAAAATTTCTGGTTGAATATGGACGAATCAGATGATTCCTTTAGGATTTACCAGAATTCCTGTAATCCTACAGAAATTCTGGTAAATCCTAAAGGAATTCTGGTAAATCCTAAAGGAATTATCTGATTCGTCCATATTCAACCAGAAATTTTTTTCACTGCGTGAAAAGGGAACGGACCCGATGGCGTTTCTTGTTTCGCCGCGCACTTGGTCGGTGTCCTCTTATTTTCATGAATTGAAACGGAGTTTCGTCAACGACGTCGGTCGTTTTCTATTGTACGCCGTCTGATTTACGGCATAGTTTAGCGTCGAATATTTCATTCAACGGCACAGATGCCGGCGTACGTAATCGGCCGCCAATCGTATATCTTACGCGACACTTTACATATAAAAATTTGGAATATCGCAGGCGGCCGTTTGATTACTGACACGGGCGCGCACGAGTGATAAATTGCACGTGCCGGGTGAGAGCGAACGAGACCGTGTCCGGACTAGAAAACTCGATATCGCAGTGTTTTCCTATCGAATACGATACGATTTACAAATCTTTTTCGTCACGCACCGCCGACTTGCTGATTATGCTATAAGTAATCCGAGTAATCCCAGGATATATCGTCATTATTAACATTTGATATATATATTATTACAACACAGTATCAAGTAAATTTATCGACACCGATACCTCTTTTAGCAATTTCCGAATATTTCTTCGAAGTATCTTAATTCTCAATTTTTAATGAAAGCTTTTAATAAAGATTGACTTACTATTTGAAAAGTACACGTGACAATTACACAAGCCTGTTTATGTCGCTGATATATCTTTTGTGAGCACTCGGTAGTCAAAATACTTTCCATCAAAATCACGTACACCAATGCCTACTAACGCCCAGTGGGCGCATCGCTTTATCTTATTATCTCATTTTATTCAAATTAAACTTAAATCAACTTGGTGTTAATCGTTAAAGTGATAGATGTTAGTAAGAGCAATGTGAAACGTCATCTGAACTTAGGTGATAAAATTATATATCAGCAAGTATTAAAGTGAGATATATCATAAAAATTGGTACCTTGCTAACATCTGTCATTTTAACGATTAACGCCAAGTTAATTTAAGTTTAATTTTAATATCGTTTTTATTGGAATCTTATTTTATCTTTTTTTTATCTTTTTAGATTCTTCGCAATGCCCCAGCATGGCCAAAAATAACACTTACTAAAGGCCTGCGTCCGCGACGCTGGAACTTGGTCCAAGTTCTAGTTTTGAGAAATGTGTAGCCAATCGACTTGCGGCTATTCCGTAAAAGCTGCAAGTCGATTGGCTACACATTTCTCGGAACTA
>NW_011967245.1:3873691-3878359 GCF_000949405.1 Vollenhovia emeryi | reverse complement strand
CGTATCTTCGGTATTTCGTAGTTATGGCGTCCGAATAAAAGGCACACCGATAAATTACGCAACTTATCATTCGCTGGCTGCAAATTAGAATGCTTTCAAAATAAGATAATGCACCTTGTCTTTGATCTCTGCGTTCGCGATTTTTCTTATTTGGTGAAAGTTGTTACACGACACATATATCATACAATTGTCAATGTGGCGTATATCTGCGTATACCGTGTGCATTGTATTGAAACGAAATTAATCGCCGAATACGCAGCGAAATCAAATAATAAAGTGGCTAGTAATAAGAAAAAAGGTGTATACGCTACATTCTAAGATGTCATATAAAAATTGATACATCCTGAAAGGACGTGGCTAAAAAGTGCCGTTCGTTTCGTTCGTTTAATCCGTCATTTGAAACGATTAAATTACTAATTAAATTGACCCGGATGCAAGCTATAAAAGTATCCAATTTACTTAATAACTCCGGTATTGCTGAGGCGCGCGAACGCGACAAGAACGGCGTGTTTCTAAACACACAAGATCCGCATAATTTCACGCCTGGCGCGCTTTCCGATTAAATAAAACATTATTAATGGAACTGTTTCTCAATGGGCTTCGTCGCCGGCAACGGTCGTAATTATCATTAAGTGCCGTCTACGACAGAATTTATGGGTTTCCTCATTTGTAATTTAAAATTGACAAGTGTCGTTGTGCACAAAGTATGCAGACGGCGCACCTTCTCTCGCGGCGCTTCTTGTAGCGCCTAGCCCGAGCTAATGCGATTCGCAATGACTCGCGCGGGTCGTCAGACGACTGCGTTCGCGCGCATTCCGCTGTTTCGCACCCAGGACAAGAAACGTATCTTATGCGAAACATTAAAGCCCTGCCTCGTCTGCTTCTCTTTTCGCCTCCGCTTCCGTCGCTTTTTCCCATCCCCGTGCCTTTTCACGTTGCACGTGCGTCCTGCACGCGCGCGGTTCGCAGAAACGGATGAACCTTTGGAACCTGATACCCGATTATCTTTTGGATTAACAATATCATCGGACTGTTTTCTGTTTCTCTCGGAGATCTGATTGAATTAAGTTGGAAATGTAGAAAATTGCTTGACGACCCGTGGCTGGAAAATTCTAATTAAAGAAATTCATCGCGAAAAATATTACCTCAGCCAGGGTTTGAACCTGGACCTTCCCTACACTCTAGGCGGGCGTCGCACCAGTTCGACCACTGACGCATGTGGTAATATTTGTCGCAATAAACAGTGCTATTGATGACATCTTCGCGTTGATTTTTCTGCTAGAACTGCGCGCCGATTCGGGTTGTCGGCTGTACACAGAACTAACGAATTACTGGCAACAACCTAATATTAATTTTTTAATAAGGTCATTCTGCGATTATATATTCTCAGGTCGTTACTCTCACTGCGCAGTAAAACAATTTATCCAGGTTGTCTATAAACCGCTCAACAGCCGCGTGGAGGCTTAAATCTCGTCGGCTTTCCCGGTAGATGCCTAATAGATCCTTTGATTGCATCCGCGCGTGCACTCTATCACGTGCGCGTATAAATATGTATACGCCGGCTCGCATACTCACGTCCAGGCCCCAGGGTCGATCGCATCGATTCGAGAGAGGGGAAGAGAGAGCGCAATTACACTCTTCGCGGATAAACAAATGGATAGGGTGAAATACGATTCCCGGCACGATCCTGTATTTTTAAGGGAACCAACTGCGAACCGGAATTCACGCGGGTTTCCTTTGAACGTACGGTACACCGAGTGCCGGGGCTACTGAATTAATCGGCGCGAATTCACGGAACGGTGTCGGGCAAAGAGGATTAAAGGGAGAGAAAGGGAGCTGCCCCATAAGATAACAATATAAAACGCCGTGCGCGATTTGCAACGTCCCGCGAGTGAGAAATGAAGGCGCGTCGTCCGTTACCCCCGTGCGCCGTCTTCTCGTCGATCGAGCAGCATTCATAAATTTCAAAGATTTATTCATTCCTGGTACACCGCGCCGGCGACAGATCGGAGGTGAAAGGTTGCTCGGCGATCGTACACCGCGGAGAAAGTGAAGAAGGACTCGAGTAGCCCGTCCGTTTGTGGCGTACGATCTAATCTCTCTACGATTCATTGTCAGTTTCCATTGTGACTGATAGGCGTGCATCTTGAAACAATGAGACGCGAACTCGGTTAACGCGGCGCTCGAGGCGGCAGTGTCGGGAAACGTATAAAAGCTTCTTGCGCATTTGGCTTTCGAATATCTTCCCCGAGAAATTTTCTAATTGTCGACTATCGGAGAGATCGTCCCCTCGACGAGCGACATCGTACGTTTCGGGGCACCGTGTGCAACCCACTTGCACAAGAGCGCGCACACGCGTGGGCGTCTCGAGAGGAAACAGAGGTGTCGAATCGTCGCGTAAGAAGTTACGGTTGTTTCTCTCTCTCTCTGTCGCACCCGAGATGCTCCATGGTGGGCCACACACGCGCACGTTCGGTTTTATCGATGTGCGTGATGGACACCGCAAGTCACGGGAGAGACGATAATACTGCACGGAGGGAATTTTTTTTTAATTTGTCCTGAAAATTATATGGTCGTGGGGCAACACGGCATTTCGAAGAATTTTGTGAGAGTTTCGAAATTTTACCATACATTTCACTAGTGATCATACTTCGTGTATTACTACACTGAGAAAAATTTTAATCGGATAAACCAATTAAATAGTATGTCCGATGGTTAATTTTTCCGATTACGTTTTCCGATTAAATTATGGATATATCCGATGAAATTTATCCGATGAAATGCAATTACCGATGAAATTTGATTGAAAAACCGATCAAATTTTTCATCGGATATACAATTTAATCGGACATATCCGTTTGTTATCATGTAATTGGATTATCCGATTATATTTAATCGGACATTTTTCTCAGTGTAGTAAAAATGTATGCTATTTTTATTTAAATCGAACCACCTCGAGAAAAATCTATACAGGCCTTCTAACCTGACATAGAATTAATATTATATTAACTATTGACCATAATGTACTAATTTTTATTATTTATTTAATCAAAATTGTGCGCTGATGGGAGCACTGTGTGCAGAAACGCGTTCGCTATCTTCTATCTTCAAGTGTAACAACATTGAATTATACAGAAATTAAATTGTTAAATCACCTAAAAGCTCGTAAAACTTGGCCTCCGTACTTATTTGTTGTTTGTTAACTGTAACACGAGCGATGCTACTTATTTATTTTTATTTACTTTTGCTAAGACACTTGCTAGATTTGAAGAAATGGATGTGAATTCTCTTAGAAATTCCAGTCTCGATCAAATAAAAGTTTAGTTAAGGTAAATATATCATTTTACTAGTAAAATGTATGGTAAAATTTCGGAAAAAATCTCACAAAGTCGCTCAAAATGCCATGTTGTTCTACGAACACATGATTTTCAGGATAAATTTTAAGAGTAAATTCTCCGCGCGGAAGAAGAAGAAAAAGCAAGCCTGCGACGTGGAGGGACCGCGTCGTCTATTTATATCGCGTCACGAAATTACCGGCTTTTACGCACTTTATTGCCATACTCTCACGTGATAAGAAGCAGACGCGACGTCAGTCACGAGGCTATTTTGTCATAGAAAAACGTCGATTGCGTTACGCAATGGAAATATCACCCACAAATTCTACATCCGAAGAACAGAATCAAGTTCCACTAATTTTTGTATTCAGGAATGTCACTTAAAAAACACGTGTTACGTCTCGCGCAAAATACGCAGTGCGCTGCAACTGACTGCAGTTTTACGCAATAAGAAACCAAGCGGCTTATCACGTGAGAGTATGGCAATTTCGCGATTTTTCGTCATGTATTGCAAAGTGATGACGAAGGCCTTGCAGTACACCCAGAAAAAAGTAGGTACTTTTAATTAGGTTAAACAACACATGAGAAGTGTTGAGATCATGTCTTTTTGAATCTACTAAATTTTTCTTTACTTCTGCTAAAACATTTGCTAGATTTGAAGAAATAGATATGGATTCTCTTAGAAACTCCAGTCTCGGTCAAATAAAATTTTGGTTAAGGTAAAGAAATCATTTCTTTGAAATCAAATGAAAGTCTAGTAAGTAATGTCAAAGTTGAAACGAATTTGTTTGATTTCGAACGAACTTTGTTCTGGACGTAAGTTACGCAGAAATACGAGGGGGAGGGGGGGAATCGCTGACCAAAATCTTGCGCCCCAATGCCCACTAATGTCCAATGGGCATTACTTTAATCTTGTTATCTTATTTTATCTTATTTTATTCTATTTTACCTTTATAATGCCCCTACTAGCAAGGCCTAATGCCCAAACTAATGCCCCCAAAAATGCTCAGTAATGCCGCAAATCTGTACACCACAATGCTATCTGCGAAAGAACGCATATAACACGCGGAGTCGTGTTCGAGGAGGATTACAGTTCGGTCATTATACAGGGTGAGTCTTTCCATATCCGACAAAATTTTTGAGAAGGTAGAACGGATCGAGATGAACGGAAAAGTCCTGTACCATTTTGCAATTTTCGTAATAGTTAACGAGTAATTAATTATTAAAAATCGTTGTCTTAGGCCGGCCTACCGCCCAATTCGAACGCGTGGCGAGATGTGCGCATAGCAATATCGATCGCCGGGCGGTCACATCTTGCCACGCGCTCGAATTG
>NW_011967245.1:3794211-3872460 GCF_000949405.1 Vollenhovia emeryi | reverse complement strand
TGTATGTAAGACAACGTCGGCGCAGAATTTTATTTCTAATGTTTCGCGAGATTTGCTCCAGCGGAAAGGCACGGTTCCGGAGTTGGTCCCGCATTGCGCAACTGCGTCCAATCGTGAGTCTACTTATGATACAGAACACACTACGATGTTACACGAAGTTCTGAATTACTGCGCGCATAAAGTCATCCCTGCAGATTGAAACTAATTCGCGAGCGGTAGTTTAACTCGCTCTACATATTATGAACATCAGATAAACTCGCGCGCGGTGTAACGAAATCCCTGAAAGCGCCGTCGCGCGAGAAAATCCGCGGTGTATCTCGCGGGCGATCTACTTAAACGGGCAAAATCGCGCGACACGCCGGCCTGCCGTTTACTCCCCGGCCTTTTATCCGTGCCACGTACGCCGAACACGGCCGATAAAGTGTCGGGCGCGTTTTTAAACGGGCGTTACAAGCGTCGCGAACGCACGTCGCGTTCCACGTTTCCGGCCGGCCGAATCGAAACGTAGAACGGCCGTTAATACCCGCGGCCGTAAAGATTCCGGCTACGAGCTCTGTCATTGCGAAACAATGGCCTGAAAAGCCTGGCTGCGGACAGGCGGTTAAAGCGCCGCGCAAACACCGTCGATATCGCGGGTATTTAACGACGTCTCTGTAACGCGCGCGCGTATATCTCTTTCTCGGAGCCGCGACGTCGCAGCGAAACGCGAATGGAGCGAATGGAGCGCGGCGCGCTCGCGCGCCTTTCGAGCGTGAAGAGGAAATGCTAGCGGCGGAGCGTAGGGCCGAAGACACGGGCAAATTAGGACCGTCTCTCTCTCTCTCTCCGGCGAGGAGCCGCGCCTTCGTCTCTTACGGCGATCGCCGTTAAGTATGCGCGCTGCCGCATCTAAAGACCGGAACGCACGATTCATTAACTTCGCCCTGGCTCGTCCTAGATGTGATTTATATTCGATCTGTCGCGCGTGGAAGCGCGCGGCTTCCACTTGGACTCGGTGTTTCCCCAAGTTGATATGTAGCCACGTACGGGCGTAACAGTTTAACGATCGGCGATAGTCGCGCTATGGTGGAACGTCCACCTTTTGGAGCAGCGTTTCGTGGAAAAGGAAATATCACCAAATTTTCCAACTAAATTTTTTTGCTGTATCAAGTGAAAGACTCGCTTGTCCATATTAAGCAAGAAATTCAGTTGAATCAACTAAATCGCGTTTCATTCAACAAAATGGGCCTTTCAGCGCACGCAAATGTGCGCTACGTATAAATGTGTGTGAAGCGTGGCCCGTGGTCTATCGAACTCGAGTCCAGGGGTTAGCTAATTGTAAGTCCAAATGGCTGCGGGCCGGTGGTTCCCTGCGGGACACGGGGTGACATTGCGAACACCGACATCCGCCACCGCAATTCAGCGATTTTAGAAGCTGTGAAATAGAAGCGATTTTCCAATGTCACGGCGCGGATTCATTGCCCGTGTCCCGCGAAGCGCACGTTGGGTCGCGTCGCGCGCAGGAAGAGCGACGAGGAAGGATCCGGGGGCAGACAGGCAGAAGAACCGGGGAAACCATGGTCGTATTCTCGATGCTTGCGGTGTCGTGAGGGGGAGGAAGAGTTTAGTGATTCGTCAGGGACCGCGGAGCCCGTGTCGAAACGCTCGAACACAGGACGGCAACGAATGCTTCCTCCTTCCCCTCCCTCTGTCCATCCACGATGATCGGGCGAAAATAAGCTGCAATTTTCTGGACGAGCGCTCTCGCGCCTGCTCTCGTAATTTGAGCATCGGTTCCCGATGCATTGTATATATTATTTTATGCGAGCGAGCGCACGTGGATACGCGTCGGCGACGTGCGGGGCAGAGGACAGAGAGAGAGAAAGAGGGTGACTGGGAGAAACGCGAAAGGGACGGATTCGAGAAATTGTGGGGAGATTAAGCCTGTTATTCGAGGACAACAATGGGTCGATTCGCAGTCCAGGAAGGGGACAATATCCTGCAGATGGATAGCAGGTAATGCCGGGGCTCTTCCGGACTGTCAGCCGTCCCTAAAGCGCATGAAGCGTTGTTACGTTATTGATAGATTTGGTCGACCGGAAAGCGGCGTGTTTACGGGAGAGGCACACGTGTCAATTCGTTAATGGAGGCACTGGGTGATCTTGACTATGCGTGCAGAATCCAATAATGGCGATCTAACGACATCTCGATTGCCAAGGCCTTTGAAAAGCTTCTTTTCGTTACGCTGGTCAACGATTCGATTAATGTACACGAGTCACGATAATCTTTATTTTTTTTAAATCGCACTTGTAACTCTTTGGCGCTTTTGTCAAACGATCGTTTCAAGCTGTTTATATTTAGGGACAGCGCGGACGATTTAACTGTCGAATTGATCGGCTCGCGGTAACCGTTCGTCTTCGATGTATCTAATCGAGAAGAAGCTATCAGGCGGGGAGGGCCATCCGTCACTTGGCGTATCTCGTCTCGTAATCTCCGACTCCCATGCTCATTCGTATGATGAAAGAATTTCTTAGAGGCCCGGAACGGCGATAAAGGGCCGCGCGATGCTAAAGCAAAATTTCTCAATCCCCGCGGCGGGAAAAGAAACTACGTGGAGTAGCGGACATATTTACGATCTTGATTAGAGCCCCTGAGTGTTTTCGGCTTTCGTTCATTGCGCTCGTGTCGCTATCATGTTTAGAGAAGAAAAAAACATTCTTCCTCGCGCCTTTCACGCGCCCGGACTAACAGGTCATTACGAGAGATTGTACAAATGAAATGGCGCTTTATCTATGTTACGAGCGCGAGGCGAATGAAAAATCGTGTTCGACACCGCGTGATCGACGCCCAAATAACGGATAGTAAAATGCCACGTATGTTAATCTGATGTTCAAGATGTCTGTAGGATAACTTTACAAAGTGTCCCAGAACTACTGGAAATTAGCACAGAGACCGGACTAAGAAGAATGTCTCTCGTTTCAGTGCTATTGTTCATTATATATCTATTTATTAAATATTCTTTTTAGTTTGGCGAGATTTAACGACACGTTTTATAGCAATTAGTGTCCCATCACACACGTACACAGAGACCCATTTTGTTTAATGAAATAAAATTTAGTTGACTCAACTGAATTTCTTGTTTGGACCAACAAATCTTTCAGTTGGTAAACAAAAAAAATTTAGCTGAAAAATTTTGTTATATCGACACACACATTTGGTTTAGTGAACATGCGCAGAATCCTTTTATAATATTCAACTCAACGATTTAGTTCACGCAACAAACACAATTATTTAGGACGTGATGAGATGGACGAATTTGTTATCTCAACCGTAAAATTTTGTTCGGATACACAACTCATGGAAACAAAATAGTTGCTGTAACATTTAACTTCTTTTCAGAAACACAGTTTTTGTCTTATACAACCAAATATTCAGTCAACAAAATGATTCAATCAATTATTTCGTTTCATTCAACAAAGAGATGGGATACAATTTTTATTGCGAAAAAAATCAGCATTAATTGGAAAAATTAGAAGAGAATAGAATTGGTAGGAGAAACTTAGCTCGCAGCGTACGATACAATTTGTGTGACGAATATTAACGCGTAATACACAGGACGTCTCATTCAAAAACCACTTCAGCTATACGAACAGGAACTGTCGTTGATGATTAATACTTCCCTTATTAATGCCACTGAGGCGAAAACGTCTTTCTATTTGAAAAAGTGTTAAACACCATGAAAATCGCGACTCTCATTGAAAATTAATTGTGAGCCAGTCGTTTCACAAAAGACACAGCGGGAAGCAAAGGAGACCGTGCGGATACGCTTTTTACTAGCGGGTGGACCGAGCTGTCGGCCGGTAAAACCTCTTGGTAAAAAATTCAGGACGCCGTCCGGGCTAATGGCCGCGCGACGGTAATTTTCAAATGATTTTTCGCCTCCTTCTGCGCCTCCCCTCTTCCCACTGCATCACGCTTTTTTACCGCTTTTTATCTCTCCCTCCCGCACCAGCGGCGTGCTAAAAGCTAATGCTGCTTCGGCTTTGCGCTTGTAGCTCCTTTTTCCGCTTCCCGGCCTTCTCGCGCTGCCGCTATCGCGGAGCGAACGAAATTGTAAAAAAAAAACACAAAAAAAAGAAATAAAATATCGACGCCTCGTATCCGCTCGGTGTTGTATACAAATAAAAGTGGGCGTAACGAGCGACGTATTTCGCCGACGAGGAATCAGACGCATCGACCGTAGAAAATGGACGAAATGAAACGCGAGTGGCGATTTCGAGATTACGGATTTTAATGCACTTTTGCGTCCCGTTCCGGGAGTATACGGGGTCGGGGGGGGGGGGGAGGCTCGGGATACAATGTAAATAATTTTGTCACAAATATCTTAATGTGGTCCAATTCTTTAGGAGATAAGAGATTTAGTGCATTAGATTTCACACGAGCGGACAATGAGGGACAACGACGTTACCGTATTTTAGTAAATTGTTAAGACGTACGCGGAAAGAAAAAATGTGGCTATCGTAGCTAAAATTCATTTTTACATTTGAGGTCAATTAACACAAGAGCAACATGCTAAATTAATACATGAATGTGTTAAACATTTAACACAAAAATTTTAACCGGCATTTTTTTATTTACAAGAAAACACAACTGTGTAGTTACGGTAGCAAAACTTTTTTTTCAGTGCAATTACGTATTATCCCGCGAGTTGAAAGTTATCGCTATTGATTTTAAATCAACTCGATGTCAGAGTGAAATGTGTAAAATATAAAAGTCATTTGCACAACACATTTAATTATCTAAACGAAACACAATAAAGCCATTATTTGAGAATACGTTTCATTCAATTTGTATAAGGTCCTGTTAGCTACACGCTCGCGTCGCGAATGCAATTAAATCTATAACTGCAATATTTGCATTTCTTTCGCTACGAGGCCCGCTTTTCCCACCTCGAGCCATTAGGTTCGAACAAATCGATGCACGTTAATTTCCCGTGCTTTTGTTCGCGCCGCGGAAAAATACGATGCGATAAATCGTTGTCACTCACGCGCGATTGTCGTGGACGGTAGATAGGTCAATTAGTTTGCATTTAAAATCGCTGATATCACCGTCCGGATCCGTCCAATTAAAACGCACTTCTGTTTCGCTCACAGCCGGCCGAAATCGTTTCCCCCGAATTTTCCGCATCGCTTACGCGGATCAAATGTCCACCGTGTTCAATCGAAAACCAGATCCCAGCGATGCGTCGGGGCCCCCGTGTGAACCGAACGAGGGATGGAGCTTCCATTTCGATGTCAAGGCCTGCGTTCGCGATGCTAGAACTTGGTCCAAGTTTTAGTTTTCCGAAAAACGTGTAGCCAATCAACTCGCGGCTTTTATGGAATAGCTGCAAGTTGAATGGCTACATATTTCTCGAAACTAGAACTTGGGCCAAGTTCTAGCATCGTGGACGGAGGCCTTTGCTCGATCGTCCACCGGAATCTCTGACGTTTACCCGCCATGCGAAGATGAGTCTTGAATCTCGTCACGACGAGAGCGAAAGCGCGGAACGAAAGCGCATTCCCCGACGAAGATCTGTTTGTGGGGCCATTAAGGATCGGCGGGCATCGTAAATTCATTGATATATTTACTGTGTAAACGCGGCCAACACACTCGAGCGCCGGCTACTCGGGCGCCGAGTCGTCGTGTAACGACCAGTCGTTCACGCAGGAGAACCGACGAGGGGGCTCGCGAAACTCGTAACAACCCGATCGGACCCACACTTATCTCCAAGATGATATAATGCAAACAGATTTTACGTCTCCCTTCCATCCCGTGCGTCGTGCTTCTTACGCGGCTAAAAGTTACCCGCCGAAAGTTACCCGGCCGCGCCCAAATTAATTCAGCGAGGAGACGCGAATCTCGCCGACGTGCGATTTACGAATACAATGCCAAGAAATTATTTTTTTATTACTGTACAACACTTTTCATCGCGTGTTTCGCGTCCCGGAGAAGAAAATGTCACACATAACTGTTACAATGCGAAGATATTATTTTTTTTTATTACTGTACAACTCTTTTCATCGCGTGTTTCGCGCCCCGAGAAGAAAGTGTCGTACATAATTGTTACGGTCATAAAATTTCTAACGATGCGTCTGGCTCGTAAATAGTACAGAATTGGAATTAAAATTGATCTTTAATAGAATAATAAAAGGTACTAACGATAAGTTAATTTTTAACGGGGAAATATTTCTAATTTATATTCGATTCAATAAATCCACAGAGCTTCAAATTTTCAAACGCTCCATTGAAATTGCATTGAAATATCCAAGTCGTTCAGAATTGTATTGTCGGAATTTGAGATACTTGAATGTAAAATTGCAGATATCGTTGGATTTTGGAACATTTTAGATTTTGTAAATTTACAAATTTCCCACACTTCTACGTGATATTCCTTAAATTTTGAAACAAATGACTATCTACAATTTGGCTACTCACGATTTCATGAAAATACGTTTTCACCGAACATTTTCACCGACACCGAGAATTTAAATGTAATATATGACCGTGTAATCAAATCTGTGCAGGTCGTAATATCATCCCGTTTGTTGTTTTATGACGGTACGTACGAATCAGTTCAAATCGAACCTCAGTAATGTTCGGATGTGCGTTTATTTTTATCTTTTGACTCTATTTCACGGATGACTCGCTAGTCTATGAATTTTTCCTTGTTTTTTGGTTTGGTTCGTTAATTTATTTTCCTTTCTTTTTACTAGATGACTAATTAATAATGTTAATCTCTTATAATGTGTTGATTTTGCAGTGTGTTACTTGAAAAGGACCTGAAGTAAGGGGTCGAAACGTTGTAACGAATTTAATGAAATTTGGGTTGACAATAAGCTCACCGTTTTAAAATACGTTTCGTTTCCGCGGGAAATAATAAGGATTCTCGATATGTGCGGTCAATCCATTATAAAATCACCATTTCCCGCTGCAATGGGGATTAATAATGACATTACAGGACAGTAAATACGTTATTTGACGGCAGGAGCACATACCGAGAAGCTCTTGATTGCAGTCGAGGCAGTTTGTCTCTCGAGTTCCCATCCAATTGGTAGGTGCGAATTGCGACCATAAGCGCCCGCGCATTTGCGTGCAAGCCAGATCGCGATGATGAACCGCGTTTACTCTGAAAATTTACGACACAAACGCTTCGATAAATTTACGGACCTCGTACGTTACTCGCGGTTTGGTGTTTGCCAGCGCAGGCACGTCTACGCACAGTCGCGGTGTCTGCGATATTCGCGATCATGCGTACATGAAGCACGTGTTCCGCGAAAGAATCTGTTTCCGCATAAATTCAATGAAAATTTCGCGAGCCTCCGAACAGAAGCAATAGGGAATTATTGACAGCCGGCATTTTTTTATTCGGCACCGTAGCGAGCGGTGTTAAAGTGTCCCTCTCGATCGTTATTTTAAAAAAAAAATGCGGAAACAAAAAATACGCGACGAGAATGTTCCGCGAGGAGCTGATGAGCGCGCAAACTATCGATTTATGCAAAATAATTTATGGGAGATAGGTTTATTTAATATGAATGGGACATTATTATTTATGAGATGCGTATTACGTACTTTAATGCAGATGCCAATTATGGGTAATTCGCAACGTGACGAAGATACTAACAATTGTGATGGCAATTCTGCGATTAATTAAATTGCTCTGCATATGACGAATCTGTACACGACGAATATTTTTGCGCGCGCGCGCGCGTGTGTGTTAATAGAGAAATTGTGTACTTAATCAATTTTAGTAATATTTAATTAGATCGTATTTCACGTAAAATTCTCCTTTGCGCGAAATAATCTCTATTCGTCGTTGCCAATAAAATGAAAGGGTATTTTGAAAATAAGACTGAAGATTTATGAATCCTGTATCGATAGTTCAGCCTCTCGTTAGAAAGTTCTTCAGAATATTATGCCGAGGGCAAATAAGGATGTTAGCCGATGGCGTGCAATAAAATTGGAAAAAGCAGGTAGTTGATCGCGGCGGTAGTCGAAATTTCGTGACGCTCGATCCGACAGGAATGACTGATTTATTACTGGCGGTAATGAGGTGCCGCCAGCTAACGAAATAAGATAATAATCTAGCGGAAGTGGAGGTGGAGATGTCGGGCCGGCGACAGATTTGTCGCGATTAGAGCGACCGGATGCTGAATCGATAATCCGTCGAGATAACATTAAAATTATAACTCGCCCTTGTGGTTCTCACAATCTTGATCCACGCTCTATACGGACGAAGAAAAAGCAATTATGGAAGAATGTTGCTCATCTCGTAGGACTTTCGATCAGTGGGGATTAAATCGAGTGAATTAATGAATGTTCGAGAGGAAAACGTGTTTCTTGCGAGCGAAGACGGGCGCTGGCTTCTTGATTTTCAAATATTTCGTTATTAACATTTTTCTTTTGTTCCGCACCTAACATTTAATTTAGCTCCAAATGTAAAATATTTCGCCGAGTTTTCGTCTGACTCCAGTTTTCGGACGCTGCCTCAGGTTGCAGATCCCTTTTCAAAAACAACACTCGTCCCTCCTTCGCTTCCGCATACGTCGAACGACGATGGCGACGTCGACGTTTGACTTCCTTCCGTCACGTACCTTGCGTTCGTATACCTTGGTCGTATACCTTGCACCGGTCGATGGTGTAACCGAGCACAGAGCGTCCACGTAATCCGATCACGTAATCGTCCATCGCTCTTCCCGGTCTATCGAAATCACAGCTCGGCCCGACGTTCACGGGCGTGGTAGCTCAGCGGAGACTCGGGATCTCGTAGCTCGGGCGAATCGGGTAACGGGGAGGGTCAAAATTTGCCGATCTCCCCATCGTAAGTACACCCCGGGGACAAATCTGCGCTCTCGTCAGAACGCCCCGCTCCATACCTCCGCTCTGCGAGTAGCTTGCGCGCCGTTTTCGCTAATTTCCCGGTGCGATCGCCCTTACGCACGCATTCTGATTTCACCCCTGCGGCCACTTCTCGTCCGACGAGGGAGAACGAACGGGAATCGGGTTTGCGTTCGATCCTCAAGGTGATACCTCGAAAGGACAACCGCCCGTTCTTTGTAAGCAGGAACCATTGACGGGGAACATATCTCTCTCTCTCTCTCTCTCTCTCTCTCTCTCTCTCTCTCTCTTGCATATTGATTAATTTTCTTGTATATAGGTACATCATTTTCAGTTTTTAAAGACGTACAAATTATCTGCATACCGCTGTTATTAATTTATAAAAGGAAATATAACACTGAGAAGAGTCTTGGGAAATTTGTTTGTGGCATACAATATCCATTTCACTGAAATAAGCGTTATATGCCACAAATAAATTTTCCAAGACTTTTTTCTCAGTGAAGAACGACGAGAACAAAAATGCATTTTAAACAAAATGAAATCAGTAACCTGTGAATTCTTTTGCAATCTCTATTACGCGAACGAGACTATGTATTTCGCGTGTCTCGAAGAAAGTTATTTATTATTTATTGCAGTTTTCCGTGCTTCTCCTCTACACGGGCAACTTCTACAAATTGTTTACCCTCGATATTTCACTCGATATAGTTCGCTCCCTACGTATCGATATCCTTCAATGAGGAGAAGTTAAACGATATTGTTACAACTATAAGCCATCCGCAATTTTCCCAAGAGTATTTCCTCGCGCGCTACGCCGCTCGAACTTCCATAAGAGTTTCCTTGATTGTCACGATTCTCGAAGGATCAAAGGAGTCTTCGTATTTCTTCGATATAGGAAACTCATGGAGTCTCGGATTTCTCTCTCTCTCTCTCTCTCTCTCTCTCTCTCTCTCTCTCTCTCTCTCTCTCTCTCTCTCTTATTTATGGTTCGCTGATTGATTTTTCCTTAGGGATAATTTAATTTGCCGCGTCATCTTTCCCGCTGTGCCTTTAATTTCCCTTTGTAGCAAACATAAAATCAAAATCACTTGCAATTAAGTGAAAAATAAAGTCTATTCGTTCCTCAAAATCCCTCAAATATTTCATCTGTGCTCGTATGTCTGGCACTTGAAATGTTTTTTTCGAAAATCCGCTTCTCTTCAATCTAATTCCAAAATCCGGATATTAAAGGATTTTAACGCGCGGTTCCGGCATGCCAGCTGTGCGTATTACAATCGCGTCGTTGCACATCCGGGAAAGCGTTGCAAGTCGGGATTCGGCGCGGAGATTTGCGCGCGCGCGAGATTTTCGCGCCGCGAAGAGGGAACGAGAGAAGAATCCCCGGCCGAAAAAAAGAGTTTTCGGGGAGGACTCGAAGGTATTTCAAATACCCGACAAATTTTACGGCCCACCCCGAGGGGGCTTTACGAGCGGCTATGAAAGATCAAGCGAGCCGATGCTGACTCGGACGAAGGATATTTATTATCCCGAGTATGTGCCGCGCGTGTATATAATCCTACACGCCGATCGGCCGTGCGTGCGTGTATTCGGTAAATACTACGTATGTAGCCCGGCCTATGTGCACCTAGTCGCGTGGGAAGGGGAACAAACACGGGACGCGTGTACGTATGCCTTATAACGTATTAGAACCTGCGGTCTAATATACTCACTCATCCTTCGACTACTCCCATTCTCGGCGATTCCCGACTCCTTTCAGACGTCCTTCGCTTCTTTACCGTCGAGCGTCGTATCACGAGCGGCACGCAATCCCGTGAGAGGAGGACGAAGAGGGGGAAGGGCGAATTATATCATTAAATAAAAATTTTGTTTTATAATACAAGCAAGTTTCCTTCGGGTCAAAAAGTGTTTCGCGTCCCCCAAATTTCAGAAGTGATGAAAAAAAAATGATTAAAAAGTATCGTGCGAATCAGAGTAGTATGTATATATGTATTTATTATTTACACGGTTCCTAGCGTTGAATTTTTTTCGGGATTTATTCTATTTAACGCAAAAAATGTTTTTGTATACCTATGCATATTGCATCCCGTTATCCTTTATGTAAATGTAATATGGCGCAGAGTGGATTTGTTTTAAATAAAACTGCTATCGCACAATCACGAGAAAAATTATTCCGTTATTGGAATCTAAAACTGCAATTTATTTTATCCTGTTTCGTTCTGCTCTTACGCCCATGCATATCCTTTATGTCTAGTGAAATATTATCGCTGAAGTGTCACGAGGAAAGAACTAAGATAATTTTCCTATTAAACGTGACTTTAATTAAACTAGCTATCGCGTAACTTTACGAACGATCGTCAAGGTAATCCTGGGCGTCCTCGCAGAAAATGTTCGCGTCAATATTTTTCACGTAACATACTCGTATATCCAGCCAAGTTCATACGTGCTGTAGAACACTGCAAACGGTAAGATCAGTTTCCCGAATATTGCCCGAGATCAGATTTAATTAATTCCAACCGTACGTATATTACACAGACTCATGTAAACACGCGGCCGCATATTCGGCAGTATACACATTCGCCCGCACGCGCGTACACACACACGCACGCACGCACACATTTCCGCCCCGCATGTATGCACCACGGCGCGGATTCAGCGGTCTAATATCCTCACTCATCCTTTGACTCCTCCCTCCGAGAGGTGCCTCTATTCCTTTCGCGGGGATCCTTCGCTTTGGAAAATAGCTCGCCGAGCGCGTGAAATATACCGGCGCTTTCAGAGGTCATTAAAAGATAATTGAACGGGAATCATCCCGATGAAATTTCGCGGTTCCCGCGAGAAGTCCCGGAGCAGGCAGATTTACGAACGAGTTACAATTCGATCAAGGATCCGACCGCGACCCGGGGAGCCGCCGCAGAATAACACGCGGCATGTAGCAATGTAATACATAGGGAAAGGGGACAGCGGGGACAAGTAAATACATACGGCTTATAACGTATTAGACCCTGCGGTCTAATATACTCACTCATCCTTCGGCAGGATCCCCTCCCACGGGGATCCTAGATTGCTTTTGGAGTCCCACGCGTCGGCACCTGCGCGCAAGTAACTCGCGAAATAAAAGCTTTATTACTTGCTTGGGCAATAAAGCTCGGCGCGTGAAAGCCCATTACATCGTTCATTACATTTGACGCGACAACATAAGCGCAAATTCTTTCTTTCGCGAGACTTCCTTGGCAGAAAGAAAAAGGAAATAATCCCGCGATTCACTTTTTGTATCTTCGTAGTGTCTGAATTAAGGAGACGATTGTCCCGACTACGGTATTTTCTCTCCTCGCTGCGTTCAGCGTTCGGTGTGCGTTTAAAACGTTTCCTTTTTTTTTTAATTTATGCCCCCCCCCCCCGGCTTCATCAACGCGATACAAAATTTCTGTAAAAATTTTTTTTAATTAAAACACCGGCCGGTTAATGTCGACTAGAAGCTTGATTATTGTTATCTATTACTGCACTGGGAAAAATGTCCGATTAAATGTAATCGGATAATCCAATTACATAATAAAAATACAATTAAATTGCACATCCGACGAAAAGTATGATCGGTCTTTCAATCGAATTTCATCGGATAAATTTCACTGGATGTAGCCTTAATTTAATCAGGAAAAATTAACTATCGGAAACACTATTTAATAGGTTTATCCGATGAAAATTTTTCTCAGTGTGGCAACTTAAAGAGATTTCTATGTTTAAAATTTCAACTGGCTAAAACTCGATGCAAATCTCGCGACACACCGCGCGTGTATGTGGCGAGCGTTTCACGTACGCTAATAAATACCACGTTCCCCCGTAACGTATTAAACCGCGCGATCTAATATACTCGCTCATCCTTCGGCTCCACCCCGAGGGAATCCTCGACTACTCTCAGCCGTCCTTCACACCTACACACGGACACCTGTTTCCCGCGGGAGAGGCGTACGAGGCATAACTGCACGATCTACCGCAATATGGTCAACAGGGAGACGCGAAATAAAAACTTTATTGCCCCGGCCGGGCAATAAACTTCATCGCGAGGTCAGAGATTCACGTTTCGCGCGGCCGACGGTTGCGCTTCGTTGTCGGGCGATTAGGGCGACTCCTTGCAGCGCTCGCGTGTAATGACGACGATTAATAAATTCCGCGGTAATAACCGTGCGTTACAAAGGTTGCGTGGATGTGCTTAATTTTAATCGGGCCGTACCACCCGTAATCCCGCGCTGCAAATTGCATTATGAATTGTAATTAGCCGAGCGTACTTGGCTCAATAATTTCTCCGCGCTTTGCAATATCTACTCGGTATTTTCTTTCGCGTATCTCGTGTGTTCCACTTCAATTTGTCGCGATTGCTGAAAAGGATGCTGATATATCTTTCTGAGGCTTTTGTTGAATATAGAAAGAGAGAGGCAGAGAGATACCGAATTAAATTATTAAGAGAAAGATGTGAAACATTTTAAGACAGAGGAAAATATATTATACATGCCACATGTTGTCGAATTGGTGAGACGCCCGCCCAGAGTGTAGGGAAGTCCGGGTTCAAACCCTGGGCTGAGGTAATATTTTTCGCAATAAATTTTCTGTGTTATTAAAACTGCCAGATATGATCAAGACAACACTGTGCCCTCAGAGAGGATTTCTGTTACCGAGACAAAAGGTATTCTTGACGCACTTATATTTCTCACAACCTCATTTAGTATAAAAGTAAGACAATATGAAAATAAAATCAATAATTCTTATTCTCCCCTATCGAATTAAAACAGATTGACTTACTGTATTGAGACAAGAGTAACTTTATGTATTCTTGCGTTTAGAATAAATTTTCCCTCCATCTTACAACGCACGAAGTTGCCACCGCGATATTGGACAAAAGACGATGCATACTATTGTTTTATTCTAGGATCAAAATACTCCTTTCTCTGTAATAAATATAATTGGCGCTATATCGATCCTATTTTATGACACATTGAAGTGCAATAGCATTGGATCCGGAAATTTTTTTACTGTGGGTGTAGAGTGTAGGGAAGTCCAGGTTCAAACCCTGGCTGAGGTAATATTATTCGAAATACATTTTCTGTATTATTAAAAATGCCGGATATGGTCAAGAAAACACTGACGCTGTTAATTACCGCTGGCGACATTGGAAGACGGAGTTCTTATTAGAAAATATATATGTTATGAAAACTGCTATCCATATTTACTGTCCATACAATTGAAGGTTAATATTGACAGTTCGTGGACCGTCCTCCTTGTTGAAGTTTTCGAGCGAGTTAAGAAAAAAGGATAGAAAAGGCCGGACGGTTCTTGTTTGCGCGGAGCTCGGGCTAGAATTGTTATGTGAGAACACAGTGGGATCGGGGGAAACACATGAATGGCATAAACGCATGGCTAAATATCGCGGGTTACCTTTGTTGCACTCGTCGCATCGATTCCGCGCCGCAGCGGCGGGATCGCCATTTTCGCGCTTGGACAAGCACACACAGCCGGTCTCACATGTCCGTCGTAACGAAATCGCATAAAGGATACACACCGGTATCGGGCGTACGGTTTCACGAGACGGATAATTTGCCGTAATTGCAAAACGGAAAATTACAGCTCGAAATGTGCCGAGCTCAGATTACTGCCCACCAGTTCGGGCGCAATTACGGAATAATCAATCGCCGGGCGCGCGTATCACGTTTCGTATTCATTAGCCAAATGGAATCTCGCTCGCAAACGAGGAAACAAACATAATCGCGATCCACCCACGATTTCAGGAGAGCGCGGTCGAGGAGGAGGACGCGCGCGAGAAGAGACACGGGGGTGTCTACCACTATCGCGATTACACGTAGGACCGTGTTAGATGAGGAGAGATCGCAGGACAACGTGCTTCGAAGACGCGGACAAGTTTCAGGAGACCGTATAACAAATGTATCGCGCGTAAAAATAAATGACGCGCGATAACTAGGCAAATATTGAATATTACGGGTCTTAAGAAAGGGGAGAGAGAAGGGGGGGGGGAGAAAAGAGACGGTTATCCAACGCGTGCATAATAAGAAGTGCTATTGATATATTGAAACCGTCGAGTCAGCATGAGTCTTGAATTCTAAAGGTAGCGATATTGATTTTAAAGCCGATAGTAACGATGGGAGAGTAGGCGAGCGCGAGTATAACTAACTGCGATTACGGCAAGTAAGTAGAGCGAGAATGATGAACACAGATTGAGCCAATGCCTGAAACGTATTTTGCAACGGGCGAATGTTTTAAAGAACCGCGTAACGTATGGCGCGCTGCTCGAGCAATTTGCGGATCTATTAAGCGGCGAAGAATAAACACAAGTTAATAATTAATTGTACGAGGCGTCCGCACAAAGAGATGCTTCAGAGGCATCGATTTATTACGAGCCTCCGTTTGTAAAATAATAATATAGGTAAAATATAATAATAAAGGAGAAATAAGCCGTAATTGAATCCGGCCCATTGTCAGCGGAGATACCGTTTTACGATTTGATTTATCAATGTCTACTCGGGCGCACGGAAAATTGATATGACAAACAGTCTCGGAAAGAAGACAAACGGTGGTCTACTGCGCTATATCGATCTCGTTTGAAGAGCAGGCATCTCGAGGCACGCCGGTGGGAGCCAATCACACGCGTAGAAAACAAAACGAGACTTTGATTTTACGTGTATGCGCGCCCTCTTAAATCAAATCTCCCGAGCGAGGCTGCACGGGACAGGATCCTCATCCCGATGCATCTCGCGCCGAACAATGAAAGACAGAGACACGCCGTCGTCGACGCGAGGAACGCTGTCTCCTGTCGCGATATCAGATAAGACAGAGACAGAAAAGGAGGAAGAGAGAGAGAAATACAGAGAAACGTGAAGAGAGACAGGGGACAGGGAGAGAAAGGAAGGCGGAACGCACGAGGAACAGAAAGGCGGGAGGGGTGCGGACCACGTCACAAATTGGTTTCATTGTTCGGCTAATGAAAGCAATAACTCGCGGGCGGGTCGTACCGCGTGCGCGCGGAATTGCGAGGCGGAAGGGGTTGGTTGCATCGCGCACCCACGCGTGCATACAGGAGACAGTGACGCGGGAGGGACAGTCCGCGCGGCCCCGAATAACGTTACGCATCGATCATCCGCGTTTGCCAATTAACGGGACGGCCCGTTACGCTGTCCGTCCGTACGTCGCGCGTGTTATGACTCGCAGCAGATGCGCCGCGACACGGACGGCGCGTCAGCTCGAGACGAGACGGCCGAATTAAAGATGTATCGAGTGGAACACGGTCGCGTGTGGCTTTTTATGAATTTCACCCTCTCTTCTTAAAGCCCAATGTCCACGATGCTGGAACCTGGTCCAAGTCCTTGGTCCGAGAAACGTACATAGCCAATAAAATTGCCGCTTTTTCGTAGAAGCTACAAATTGATTGGTTACAAATTTCTCAATCCAAGAACTCGGACCAAGTTCTAGCTCCGTGAAATTTGTAGCCAATCGAATTGCAGCTTTTATAGAATAGCTGCAGGTTGATTGGCTACACATTTCTCGAAACTAGAACTTGGACCAAGTTCTAGCATCGTGAACATAGGCTTTTAGGTACGTAGGATGTTCAGAGTCACCGCTGTTAAGGCCTGCGTCCACGATGCCAGAACTTGGCCCAAGTTCTAGCATTGTGGACAAGCCTTAACATAAATGTAAGTGTCAAATTGTCCTGCTGTTAAGAGGAGAGAAACTTTTTTCAACATGCATTTCTCGCTGCCCTTTGTCATTTCTTTGTGATTCAAAATGCACTTTTGCGCGACGCTCGCATACGTCGGGCAAACTCCACCCGCGAAACTCCGAGCCGGGCGCGTCGCGCGGAGATCACCTCCGCCGAGAGGGCATCTCGGCAATGTTCCGAAAGGAGCGTGGTCGCGCGGCGCGCATGTTAATTGCCCTCGTTTGAAAACACACGCGCATAACGAGGAACGAGGGCGAAACACTCTGGCATGCAATTTTATCGTGGCCGACGCGTAATGCACACGTCGCATCGGGCGCGCGCGTCATGAGCCGGCGTGTCGCGGGAGGCGCGGGGTACGTCGTTTTTCACGAGTTCGTCGGCACGACGGACGCATATTAATTGCGCGCGCGCGCGATGCACTGGCACGAGGGAAAAATCGCTCAAAAAACATGCCGCCCGCCTCCTTTCACATTCGTCCCTCGTTTTTTTTTGTATTTTATTGCAGAGAGAGAGAGAAAGAGAGAGAGAGAGAGAGAGGAGGAGGAGGCGAAGGGCACGCAGACTAACGCGCGTCCCGCGGCTGTCTCGGTATCCGCGCACGTGTCGCCGATGCGGAGATAAAGAGGGTTGCCCGATGATGCGCCCACCCCCTCGGACCGATGGGTGCACTTTAGCGCCACGGCGAAATGATTTATTCGACATTTACTCTCGAGCTTTAACTCTCATTAAAACGACCGCGGTCCTTCGCCTCCCTTTTCGCCTCTCCTCTCGTGCGCCTCCTTCCCTCTGTCTTGTTTCTCCTTTCCTTTCCCTCTGCCTTTTTGCTCTCCTCTTCTTCTCCCGCTTTTCGCTCTTCGCCGAGGAAACGTGGGATTCAGCATGCCACGGAAGTCGCCGCGATGCGAGGAATTTTTAAGAGTTCCCGCACAACTTCCCCTCGCACTTTCTATCAATGCGATCCGAAAATACGACGCGGATAAAGGGACTTTTATGGAAACTCAGGCGCGCGAGCCTTGAAATACGAAATTCAGCAACTTTATGTGCACAATTTAGCAACTTAACGTCTATATATACGCGGAAATCATATATGTAAAAGTATTTAATGAGAATATTTTACGTACGCAACAGCTTACTCGAGTAACTGATATTCGGCAACAAATTGCGCGAAATATAGGGAAATATAATAAATCGAAATATGATATTATTTCATTTTCTTTCGCCGCTGGATGAATAATCGGTGTTTCATTGGCGCTAGTTTGACATCCGCAATTATCACAAGCCATTAATGTGCCCAGCGTTGCACATCTAATTAACCTAAATTCGATCATAAGAATATACATCGTGGGCTGTCGAATTATTCGTACTGTGCGCTCGAATAATTAGATAAATGATCGTCGCTCACGCGCCGATGTTGCAATTATTAATTATGTCCAGAATTACGTCGCGCGCATCGTGCCCGCATCTTTTGCGCGCCCTTCGAATCGCATTAACGTCACGTTAATTGGGTGGTAATGCAATCGCACGTGGCACAACGCAATTTCACAGAGATTACATTTACCGTCGCCCTCGCGCGCGACGAGTGCGGTACATTTCGTAGGATATATCCTCCGTACGGTTCGAATCCGCGCCGCGATCCGGAATGAATTTTCACCGTCTTACCCGAGGGGGAAACAGCTGACCAAAATCTTGTGCACCAATGCCCACTAATGCCCAACGGGCATTACTTTATCTTATTATCTTATTTTACTTTATAATATTTTATCTTATTTTATCTTTATAATGTCCCAGCAAGGCCTAGTAATGCCTTGTAATGCCCAGTAATGCCGCAAATCTTATACACCACAAATGCCCTCAGCGGTTTACCCTTCGGTCTTACCTCGTAGATCTCGCGACGACGATGAAAGCGACGCGATAATTTTCGCTCACCGACGAAACGTGCCCCCGAAATTAGTGGTTTCATCAAAGAGAGACTTGCATGCTCTCCCTGTAATTCTTTTGGAATCTCCGACAACCCGCCCCCTTTCGTTGTTTTGGCACTCGCCCTTCGATTCATCCGGGGGGTAAACCGTTGACCAATTATGTACACCAACTACTGCTGCCCAGTGGGTATTTTCTTTAACTTATTTTCTTATTTTATCTTTCTAATGCCCTAGCAAGGTCTAATGCCCAAGCCAATGCCCCAAAAATGCCTAGTGATGCCCAGTAATGCTGCAAACTGTACGCCACAATGCCCTCAGCGGTTTACCCCTCGATCCAATCTCGGTGAATGGAGCGCTGCCAGGGATACTAGCGACGGGTCGTTTCGACTCTCAGTTTATCCACTTTGTTGAATGACGTTACGTACAAACAAGTTTATCGAGTGCATATTCGCCTAGCACGAAAGGAATACGCGAAGTTAACGGCTTCCGTCGTAAAAGGACAACGACAAACCTTTAACGGTAGTTTTCGATATTTTTGAGAAATCGAAATGCCTCTTGTGTACGCGAGGTAAGAACGAATACAAGACAATTTTCTGAAGGATACAAGCTGACTCGATCGCACGCTGAGACTAATCGAACTGCCGGATCCTTTGAACGTGCTGTCAGTCAAATCACCCGTCGCGCAGGTCATAACGGACGGTTAACCGAGGCGAGTATTTAGTCCTGGAATGGGCCTCGATTATTCTCTTCATTTGGACCTCGGGGTCGGTTTGAAACTCCAATTTGAGGCCCAGATGAGTAAAAGATTTCATTTTAACCTCATTCTAACCCTCAAGCAGGAAATAATAAAATATTTCACCCTCTTTGAAACTCTTAGACCGAAGAGGATCTACCGAACCTCTGTTGATTAGACTCGCTTTGGCCTCTTTACTGCTAAAAGGGAAAGAGCGACTATTTTCAGGCCTATCTGAGGTAAAAAAATTCAACATATTTTCTCCGACACAGAAACCTTAGTTCGACCTCGTTGCTTCCAATTCAAAAATGATACGAGGCCAAACTGAGGCCAAAATATTCGACTCGGGTGTCGCGGCGGTAAATTCGCGGGCTGATTTAAAATGCGCGACCTAACAGTCGTACGTCGACGATTATCGACCAACGGCGCGGTCGATCTTTCAAGGAGATTACGCGGCGTTCGGGCGAAGAGACAACGGACAACGGACACCGTGGCCGGCGTGGGCTTTATAAGCGCGGACGGGAGTGAACGATTATATTCGGACGGCGCGCGAGCCGAGTTATCAGACATAAATTAATACGCTCGTTGCCTCTATCGGCCGAGGTGTAACGTCGGGTATCGCGGCCATTCGTTGCCTTAATTGACGTCTACTCAGCGCGAGAACTCGTCGTGCCCACGCCCGGTTCTATCTGCACTTTTGTTTTCTCTGTCAGCTCTCTAGAAATAGTCAAACACGCTTCCACTCCACGAAACCTAAGCACACAACGCGAAAGTACACACGCGAGAGCGAGCTCTCGCCCGTATCGTAAGGCACTCCCGCGCTCATTCGTGCGCGCGTACACGCTGTACAAACTCGTCGGACTCGTCCGAAGGGCAGTCCGCCTGTTAAAATATATCTGAAAACGCAAGTTGTTAGGTACTGTATCTACGTAAGACGTTTAACGTATCGAGATAATTGGACATGTTTCCGTAACTAGGTACGTCGATATCCGCGCGCAAATTTGCCGGCGCATCTGTATATCATGGGGGCACCAGCGTGCTCTCACGTGTGTATGAATTGATCCTCAGTAGACTAATAAGACTTTTCCTTCCGATTCGCTTTTCATCCAACTGCACGAAAGGTCGAGATCCAAATTAGACGCGCAGAAATCTTATCACTTTGTCTCATCGTTCAATCAAATCGTTCAATCCTTTTTAAAATTTATTATGAAAGTAGAGAATACTGGTGCAGTTAAATTTTGAAATTACTTTTATGACAATACTTTGAATCCCCTCAATAGTTTCTAAAACTCGGTAGATCAAACTTAAAGTAAACATTGTTTGAATTAGTGTTTCTCAAACACTCTTATCTTTGTACCGTATCGAGTATAATTGTCGGTTGCAACTTATAGCGTCACAATCGACGAAACTAAAAGCGAGTTAGTCTGCGCTATAATAACCGAATCATCCAATTTTGTCTCGTGTTGCATATCCTGGCTCACGGAAACCGCGGCGAAACGGCGGCCGCACGCCAAGCGTCGACGATTTTCGGAACGCGATGAGTCGCGAGGTCGCTTTCTTCGGGAATTCGCTGGGTTACGAAACTCGCATAGGCGATGTTTACGGGTGCGTAAAGAAAATCGAAATTGTCGAAGGAATAGAAATGCACCGGGGGTGAGACGGGAGGGGGGGGGGGGGTGCATTTACGGGCGTCCCTGCGGCGGTCTATCCCCTACACGTTTTGCTTGCCAGGAGAAAAGATGTTTTTTGTCGAGCCTTATTGAACTGAATTACGGTCCAAATCGAGAAGGGGGTGTCCGCCCTTCTGCTCGGAGGAGCGCGGGCCAATTCCGGATTCCAGGCAATTTAACCGACCGGCTCGCCGGGGCCGTGCCATACGTGAAACCAGCACGATCGTACGGCGGGATAAAAGGGCGCGTTTTACCCTTCCCTCGTCGACGCGCCTCCGAAACGAGCTTGTTATTTTTTACTGCGTGGAAGTCCCGACTTTAACAGTACGCAGTCAGTTTTACACCCGCTTGGCCGATAAGGGGAGCGAAGGACGGAATAAGGGATTTACGATCCTGCCGAGGAAAGTATCTTGCGCACGAGGGTTATCTCGGGCGACCATGTCGGGGGATTTGTACGATTAATAATGCGCTGTTTGCAAACGGCCGGTACATATGCTCGTCGCGCGTTTTATCGTTACCGTGATAAATATAGGTGTAATAATATTAAAGTCAAGCGCTGATGAAAACAGAACCGCTCGTGTCCCTACTATCGCTTAGATGCAACGCGTGTATCTAATATTGGCGTCGTAATCATTGTAAATAAAAATCTACAATCTTTTTTTGGCTGTATCATAAAATTGGGATTAGTGTTTAACGCGTGTATCCGCCGCTTCCGAATTGAATGCGAATTAGGAACGGACAGTTCCTCTCCCGATTGGGACATGTAAATGTCAACATGATAAATTTATAAGTACACTGAAAAAAAGATTTTTGCTACCGTAGCTAATCGTGGTTTGCTAAATCTAGCTTGTTGCCATAACTATAAATTGCTAAAGCACAGCAAACGGTTTGCTGTTGCACCTAATACGCCGGGCACAGTAGCAAAATATTTAGCTATCACAACTAAATATTAGCTGTCCATATTTTACAGCTGAAATGTAGTTGCCACATGCAGTTTTTAACCGCGTCAGCTACATTTTTCTTTCAGTGTATAATGCGATGCTTCGACATTGCCGTGAATTTTTCGAGCACACGGAGCCAATTTCTGCCAATTTTTTATCAGAAGGATTGGGCCATCAACGATAATTCTCGTACAAATTTTCTTGTTTACATTTAATTAAATTTTGTCAGTCACGTGTGTTAAAAAAAGTCGTCATATGTCATATCTCTGACGCACGTCGCATTTTTATTTCTCAATTTCAAAGAAGACATCGCATGCCTGAGAATGCGATACTTCAAGAAATCGCATTCTGTTGGCTTTCCGGCCTGAGAGTCCAATTCACCGCATTATTTCACGTGTGCCTTTCGTCCGTGAAAATAACAGCGCGCACGAAAGTGTGTACTTGTCGCTCAACGACTAAATAATTTCTTAACGTCGCCCGATATACAGAGTGTTCCAGAACAATCGGTTCCCCTCATTTACAGCTTTCTCATCGATTCAGTCTGAAATTCTCGTAAATGTCATCTCGTTGAACAAATTGTTGATTTTTAACAAGAAATACCCTGCGAATCGATTCTCAAATATATCCGAACAAGATTCACTCGGAATTAATTGCAGAATAGCATTTTATTATTTCTAGTTTTCCTTTATTTAAATGTCTGTAACACTAGAAATTATCGACGCCTACGACTAGCACCCAACGAAGGAACAATTTCGGCTTCCAAACATTCGATCCCTATAGTGAAAGGAATAACGGGGCCTTCGGAGACACCTTGTACATCCGAGAAACACTGCCGAACGCAACGGAGACGGTAAAGTTGTCCCATTCCACGCACCTCCAGCCCTCCAGCGCGGTGAGTGTTCCTCTCCGAGCTGGTAGCATCCACGGTGCGCGGAACTGATGGCGACATAAACAAACACGTGTCCGCGGATGAAACCATTTGTAATGAGAATGGCGAACAACCGATGACGACGACGACGACGACGAACCACGCGCGCCGTTTATAGCGTTCCTCACAGCAGTCGTTATTCCCAGAGTATCGTCGGCTAATACGAAAGCGACCATGGTGTAAAGATACAAGGTGAAGCAGTCTGGTGGATGCGCAGTGTCAACCAGTCAGAAGTGGCCCAAACTACCGAACTGACCAATCGGAAATTTGCCCTAATGTTCAAACTGCGAATCATTGCGGTTGAATGCAGGAAGAACCAACGAACAATTTGCCCCAAAAACTGGTTAGGGTAGTGGCACCAAATATCACCTATGTACCCAATATCGCCCAACGCCGTTTTAGCGAAACTAAGGCCCAGGTGTCACAGTTGTCCAATTGGTGACAAATAAAGTGATGTTTGTCCATCATTTTAAGCTCTATCAGAACTTATTTCGACCATTTTTGTGGCCACAGGGATAAAAAATAGGGTAGGCGATATTTGGTGCCACTACCTTCGCGCGGTGTTTCACCTTGTATCTTTACACCATGAAAGCGACCGTTTCACATCCGAGCCCGGGCTCTCATCTCGCGTGCGTACAGCACGCGAGACACGTGTTCGGCAGTCACGTACGAAAACTTCATTCCCTTCCGCGACTCGGGATCGATGACAGCGGCGACTACAATCCGCGACTTGATGATCGAAGGATGCGCTCGTTATCCGACGGAGGATTTTTATCACGCTCGCGGTTAGATGCCCTCTCCCGCGTTTACGGCTGGTCTTCGTACGCTTTATTATTCCACGTAGCTGGAAATAAAATCCCGAGACCGAGGCAACGTTCTTCCGAGTAAGCCGAAGACGTCGACGCGAAAGGAGATTTCTTGAAAGTGCATACATTTAAACAGAGCATACGTTATATTGCATTTTGACGAATTCTGTAGTTTAAATGCATTACTTTGTTACGAGGAGCTCTGATTTTCAGTGCCCCAAAGAAAGAGTGAAACATGGAAATCTTACAATTTACGTTGTAAAATGTTGAAAATCTAGAACTCTCTATTTCTTAACGGCACTCGATTTTGTATCCTGCTAATCATGCAAAACCGTTCCTCGTCTTAAGTTTTTCTATTCTATAACTTTTCAAGTAGAACTTTTTTGTAGACTGCCCGCCCTGTGTATTGCACTAATTTACATACTAATTTATTCTTACAGGGCTTTGTTCATAAGAATCTTTTAATTCTCATTAAATAGCTCATTAAATCTGAAATTTAATTTTCTTATACGAGGTCGATGTAAATTGTTCGAAGAACGGAGTTCTATTGCGTACGAATGTAAATAATTATTTACCGTCGGAAAATTCTAACCGGCAAATATGCTTTGATTACATCGTCAATATCTTTCTCACTCCATAAAATTGTAGAAATTATCCGCTATTAAGCTCGCATGCGGTGCTCCTCAATTTATTTCTTTCATTAGCCGCGTCGGAAGATCTCATTTAAAAAGAAAAATCTGCCAGCTTGTAGATAAGAGATTAAATATTTTACCGTCAGCGCTCCGTTGAAGCCTTGATCAAGCTCTAATCCTGGAGTTTATTTAATCTCCGGCCCTGCGTTCCGGTCTCGCGGGAGTTTCGAAAGTTGCGCACATCTCTTGAAAATTGGATGAAAAGCACTGCGAGATTTTCTCGCCTCGAACTGATGTTTCGAAGTCTTTCAAACCCGGCGCGAACTCTATTATAAACGCTTTACAAGCTCCGGGTTGCGCCACTCCGTTCCTCAAATATTTACATTTGCGCGTAATGCATTTTTCGCGACGTACAATACCCATCTCTGTAACACAATTGGTCGGCTGCTGCGCAAGATGCTTCTCGCGGACAGCGTCGCATTCGATTTGCAAGTTCTCCGGCTAATTTTCGATGGATTTATTTTAATAAAAATTCAACAAAACGTCGCGATTTTTAATATCTTTTGAATAATACTTCGTATAACAGCTATTTGTGTGCCCCAAACAAATATTCTCCGTTAAACTTAAAATTTATTCAATATGATAAATAAAATATCTTTTCATCCGTTCATATTGTTACATAAATTCTAATTCGCGTCCGTGTAAAAGTTTTCTTTCTCAATGGTCAAAGAACATAAGACAGGAAGCGACATGATGCAATTTAGACACTTGAAAAGAAATTGGTCTGTGATGAAATCTATTCTTTTCGAAAAACAATGAATTGAAATTAAAATGTTGCGCCATGAAAACAATTTCCTAGAGAATAATGTAGTATTTAAAATACGAGAGCGCTTGAAGTGATTAATCTGTATTATACGCATGATTATTACTATAGCGAAAAAAAGATCAACGATAAGGATGGAGATCTCGTAGGCATTATTAATTTCAGGGAAAATGTAATATTTGAGAGCGCCGCGTACAATTAAGCCCTTTCAACGCAACTCTTTCGCTGTCGGATATTCCCCGTACATCGCGCCGAAAGAAAGAGCTTTTGTAGTGGAAATTTGCACGATTTCCTTTCGAACAATGCCTCCCGAACGAACGATTAAAAGGAATCCTTGTTGCGCCGCGGGGCAATTAGCAAGGTTATAATTAGGACAGTCGGTTGCGATCGTTAGTGGACGAATCGACCGTTTTGTTCTAGTGTTAACGACATCCTCCCGCCTCGACGAAAACGCGGAACCCGGTTTTCGCGCTGGCGCGCAACTCTCCTCCTCATTAACGTCGAGCCGCGATCCCGACGTGCGGCGGCGTTAACGCCTCGTTAGCGTTTCGCGAGCGGGACGTCGCGTTACGATAGGCGCGGCGCGCGCGATAATTTATTGGCTCGTAAATTTGCGCTTTCCCGAATGTACCTGTGTGCCTGCACGCGCACACGCACGCACGCGCCGCGCATCTTCCGCGCCGACGACGATGCGGCGCGGCGCGGCGCGGGCGTGGGCGTTTTGTCGCGCCGAAGATTCGCGGGAGGACACCTACGGTGCGAACGAGAGGACAAACGTCCCCCGGTAATATGATAAATCGACCGGTGCACTCGCGCTCGAGGAAATTACGGGATATTAGCGGCGATCGTGCGCACGACACCGGTGCCGTCCTCTCGTCCCCGGGATAATTTCTATTTTGCTCGAAACCCACGCGGGGAGGTTTCTCGCTGGAGGAAAGAATTTTTGCACGAGTATCCCGCGACGGTACACGCGTGCCGTGATATCGAACGGTGCGATTGTCCGCGTATCGTCGAGCTTTCACCGCGCGCGCGACGATGACTTGCAGCGAACGCGATGAGAACGCTCGATATAAATTTTTGCGGAGATGCGCGCTCATGTGTGTGTGTGTGTGTATACGTTCGATACACACGAACAGGGCGCAACAGTTGGAGGTGGTGGTTCCGTGTATTGCGTATCGGAATTTTTTTAGTTTTTTTTTTAGTAAAAGCGGCATTATATTCCCCGGCTTTCTCATTTTTCACCCAAAATGATCGGTGATCGGCACCTGTCGGTACGTCAAAATAAAGCTAAAGGGTAATAAAACCGAGAAATCACGATGCAAACATTTCACTTGTACACCCAGAAAAAAGATTTAGCTAGGCTAAACAAATGAGATACTGAAATCAAACGAGATATTGAAATCATATTTCTTTGAATCATACTAAAGTTTTTTACTAAAATGTTTTAGTCGAAATTTTGGTACTATTTTTAATTTACTCCTACTTAGCTGATCTATACACCTACATAGACCAGCAATAACGTACTTTGATGACATTATATTTTTCACTCCTCCTTTGAATCTTTAATTCTAAAAATTGCGCCTCTACTTAAAAGACCTACTTTAATGCTAAACTGGCAAAAGCAAAAATTTCCGACACTGTCAGTTTGTAAGTAGGAGTAAATTTTGTACTTGCAGTTTGACCTCTTTTACTGTCTTAGGTTACTATACATAGAATTAAAGGTTCAACATAGGACCAAAATTTTGACTCGGGAATGCAATTTCTCTATAACAAAGATCTATAATTGAACTAGTACTTTATTATAGCAAAAGGTTCAATTTCGAAATCAGACAGAGACCTGTTCGCGCTACTTGATTTGCGATTCTCCGTTCGTACAGTTAGACTGAAGTTTCTAAAAGTTTATCGCGTGTATAAAAATGGTCATAACTCAAAACGTATTAGAGCCTGAATACATATCTCTGTCAACGAGAAATCAAGCCCAAATGAGACAAAGAGTCTGAAATATACGAGGTGTATGCGTTGGCTAGCTGTATCGCGCTAATAAGAGGAACGAGGCTGTCCTCGCCCGGGGCGGACAACGTGGCAGTAGCGCGGCACACAGGTCTAATCCCTCTTGTGTATAATCACGCGTACCCCGTAAGGCGATTTCACGCTTTCGGATTTCTAGACGTGTATTCCGTTCGCGCGCCGCACGCGCGATGCTGCATGGAAACGTGTTCGTTGCCGCGCACGATGATGCCGCGTTCGAGACTCGATAATGCCTGACATCGCCGCACGGCCAGGTATCTCTCCGGGATCTCGGCGAGATCATCGCCGTGGTTTTCTCTCCGCGGCGAACTCGTCTCTCGTCTCGTCTTGTCCCGTTCTACGCGCAGAAACGTAGCAATCTCGGCAGACGGAAGCGCGTGGTTAGGACTCGCGGGAAGGGTAGATCGAGGAGAGAGCGTGACTTCGGGTGGTCGCTCGGATAATCGGCGAAATGTAGTTACTCGGGCGAGACCGGGAAACTCGGGAATTGTTGCCAATTGTTGGGAGATCGTGCTACGTGCTGATTCTCGCGCTAATCTGTACAATTTAACGAAGACAATGCAAGTGGAGTCGTGATTTTTCAAAGCTTTACCAGGTTGACCATTTCGAAGATCATTTATCGACGTGTCAAATAAATACAAGTCACTTGTGAAAGACAAATAAATATTTAACATGGTTGAAGGTATAAATGGTTATAACTTGAGATAAATGATAATAAGATTAATATAAACGTTAATAATATTTAATAGAGTTTATGCGTGCGGTCTCTATTTTAACGTCATATGTAAATTCAATTAATTCTAAAACATAGTAATTTACTTGGGATTTATTTGCAGTATTTTTCAATATTATTTCAATGAAAGGTACTAGCGTTGGAATATCTACATTTTAAAATTCACACAGGGTCAGCATTATTTCTAGCTACCAACTGTGAAATTTCATTTTGTAACTTATAGTAATCTCAGAATTGCCTCAAGGTAATCCTGGGATCTCAGTATAGAATCAGTCATACTTTGCAAATCTGCATGATTACCTATATTATTGCGATGGTGTTACGAGGTGAAAATTTTACGCCTTATAAACCATTGCAATTTTCTAATGATTGCAATGTCCTAATGGTTATCATCGGTCTAACCATCGCGAACCGTTACACGTACACATATCGCGACCTGACAAATTCCCAAAAAGTATTCGAAATTCTCCAAGTTTCACAAGTGGATATGATTTGTTAATAATCTACTTTGATGAATAAGAAATATTAACGAACACAATAAAATATTAATACGCGTATTAATAAAAATTACAACGATACTTTGGATTTTAGTTTTAATTAATCATAAATTTTATTTAATTCTAATCCCTCAAACATTTCCCAAAACGAAAGTTTGGTACTATTTTGACACTTTTAGGGATAATTTACATCTACTGAGCTGATCTATATACCCACATAGACCAGCAATAACCTACTTTGATGACATTAATTTTTTACTCCTCCTTTGAATCTTTAATTCTAAAAATTAAACTTTAGCCCCTACTTAAAAAGACCTACTTTAATGCTAAATTGGCAAAAGTAGAAATTTCCGACACTATCAATTTTAAAGTAGGGGTAAATTTTGTACTCGCAGTTCGACCTCTTTTACTGTCTTAGGTCCTACGATATAATAAAATTAAAAGTTCAACATAGGGCCAAAATTTCGACTCGGGTTAATATAGAAAGTAAAACAGTACAAATGGTACAAGTACTCACTGAAAGTCAAGCAGTGGATTATCACTGAAAACAGTGAATAGTCACTGATTTGCAGTGCAATTTTCAATAGCAATTCCTATTCACTGTTTTCAATGATAATTCACTGACTGACTTTTAGAGAGTATGTAAAAATTGAACAAAAATCCAACTTTGTCCAAAAAGTAATTATTATTTTAATTTTCCAGAATGTATATATATAAAATTCTTCGTGCAACGAATCAAAGTTTTAACGATTGATCGCATTTTGCATGTAGCCAACGTCTAAAAGGCGAGTTGAAATTCTTGACACATTTCGACTGGTCTAAGGAAGAACAGTTGGGCGCGCATAAACGAACGAAATCCTAAGCGGATAATTCCGACGAGCTGTTGATAGGTGACCCGAGGGTTAATTGCACCCTCGGCGAGACTTCTCTATCCCTCGGTACCGTTCTGTTGTATCTCTCGCGCAGCAGACTGCAATCTCCAAAACGCACTTAATTCTATATAATCACCGATCATTTTTAGGAACGCCCTATTGACCCGTGAAAATTCCGTTTCTATTAATTACTCGGCCGGAATCGATTGGACGTCATTAAAGCGTCGTTATTGGAAATTAAGTTGACTTAACGTTGCACGATAATTAATTCGTAAAGCAGAGATTTCACACGAAATCGGCACTTTGCATAAATTGCATTGCAAGAATCTGTTCTTATGTATTGCACGTTCTATCGCAAGTATTTTTACATTATCGATTCTAATTTTTTTTCAAGGAGAAAATCAATTGCGTAACAGAAGAAGAAATCTTAATGTCCAGAATTTAACATTCTCGAAAAATTTGAAGAATTTCTAAAAGGCGTTTAAAAAATGTCGGAAATGTCGATCTTATGCCATTCTTCTGCGTTTAATAAAATATTTTCCACAAAAATTCAATAATAATCTATTATTTTCCAGCGGTATACGAAAAATTTTTATAAACGCGTATATATTTTTTTACACCTTTCGCAATGCTGTCAGAATCATAAAATAATTTCAAAGGGTTTCCATTATATTTTATATAAATATTTTTACAGCAATCCAAATTTATACAATTTCACGTGAAATACTTTTCGGATCATATCGCAACGTTACTTTTATATCAGTGTGCGTGCCCGTACAACGTAGATAAAATATAATAAATTATCTCTTTCACTGTCGTCCTATGAACGAGGACAAAAGTTTTATTTTCACGCGATAAATCAAGATATTGAAACCTCCAAACATTTTTATCTCCATTAAATGTGCCGTTATCTCGAACGTGTCGTTCCCGAAGTGCCGCCTTCTCAAAACAGTTCGCCTCTAATAGAAACTTTACTGCGGATTAACGAAACGTGCGGCGTGTCGAGGGACGAGAATTCTCCCGATCGGAATTTCTCCGTCTCGTCGCCCCCGAAACGAGACGGTCCTCCTATTAGATTTGAGCTCGTTAGAGAGGCCGGACGGACGACGTGACATGCGTTTCATGGATCGGCTACTAGACATTGAAACGTTCGCGAGAGGTCTAACCGCCTGAGTTTCAAAGGCAGCTCGCCGACCCGAGTCAGGTATCATCGGTCGCGTTCGAAGGAGTTGATTGCCAGTTGTATCGATAAGATCTGACACGGACGCTCGAGTTTTCAAAGTCGGCGATAGGTCACGAACCCTCCGGCTAGATCGTGTCTCGTGCGATGACTAGCGCCAGGCTGGCGATAGTCGAGCGTGAGCAACGTGCGTGCCGACTTTCTCGAAACAAAGCTGCAGTCGCCCGGACATGTGTACACGGGGCAACGCGATACGCTACTGTGATAACGCTGGTAGATAACAAGCGTTTCTTCCCTTCGGATGTATTCTTTTACGGACGTTGTTTAATATCGACACCTCTTATTATTATTAAGCCTTTACAATTTACATCGCTGTTCCTACAATATTTTTACTTTAGACTTTTTTGTGGATTACGACATACGCGATATCCCATTAAATTGTAGGAGCACTTGGAGGAAATGTAAATAAAATAAGGCTAATATTCAATTACCGCGTGTTACTCAATATTGCAAATAAAATATTAATTTTAATTAATGATTTCTTCGTTAAAGAAATTTATGGTAGAATCTTGGGCTAAGCACTCAGTGGTTTCAGAATTACGGTACAACAGCTTCAAATGTTTCATCGCTTCATCGAAATAAATAGAGATATGCGCGTTGTAACTGTCCCTGAAAACACGGGCGAGAACAAAGTAAGTCCAAGTTACCACAAATTTGAAATGTTTTGCGGTAAATTGGCAGCCGGAGTACCTTGTCGCTCGGACGCGTCTCGACTCTGTCACCGAGAGGCTAATAAAAGCAGCGATAACAGTCCGGCGAGTTTCGTCCCTCGTGCGGAATCCGTCTTACACGTGAAACGCGGCGCGATAGAAATCGCGCGCACTTACACCGAAACCGTAAACGACACGAGCTATGCAACCCGTCGCGATTTATAGATCGACATCCTTGCTCGAGGAGAGAAAGAGAGAGAAAGAGGGAAAAACAGAGGGAACGGTGTGGAAAATGTGGCATAATCCGCACGGAGCACGAGCCGATCGATCGTTAATCTCGATCTGGCGTCTCGCGGGAGCAATACGATCGTCTTAAATCAACGGAAACGGCGTTTTCTTTAACAGCCGAGCCAAGTGTAGGCTTTATCTGGGAATAAATAAGGGATTTGTGAAAGTTGGCCTGTTTTGTCGATTCCCTCCGAGAAGAAACGCGCGCCGCATACTTTATCGTCGCGATTATATAGAAAGTTTCTTTAACGAGTTGTATAAATTATCCTAGCGCTACTCCAACAAATAAACATATAGAAAATACAATGCATTTTAATAATGCACGCACGAGGCACGATTCAGAGAAAATTAAACATATCGCAGTTTTTTAGAACAATAGCTTTTGTCGTAACGGAAAAAAAAAGTTCTATTTTTCACACAGAGGAGCGGAACAAATATCTATTGTTAGAAATACCAGAGAAATGAAATTAATCAAATCCCAGCGTGGTATCCCTTTATACGCCCAGATAAATATACGCTTCTGTATTATTTTCTATAGTTGTTATTCTTCCGAATGGGGAGGAGCGTAAATGTTTCTGGCGTTTAACGGAGCGACTTGGAGGCGAGCCGATTCGGTTGGCGTCGGGCGGAGCGTGTCTCCTCGCTTCGTTCATTACGGCATCATTACTGTTTCAGGCGGGGCGGTTGTAACTAGATCAATTAGGCCACGCGACGATCCGCGTACGTGCCCTCTCGCGCATAGGCGCGCGTAAGTGCGCCGAAGGTGCGATACGCGGCGGTGGCACGCATCCCGTCGAAATCGAATTAGGCTTCGTGGCGCTCTTTCGCGCTATCCGGCTCTCGCCTCTTCGGCACGACGGCAGGGCGAGAGATACGAAGGCGCGAAGTAATCCGTTTAAGGTCGCCCTAAGTGCACGCGCGAGGCGACGCGCGAATCTCGCATGTGAAACGTGCGGACGCGTCTCGGCACAATGGACCTCATTACACGGTATCGGGAAGATGGCTGGTAATTGAAGAGGTGCGTTTAGTCCGCTAAAAGCAACCCCCGGCCCGCCTTCGGAGGAGCTGAGTGCGCGGACGACGTGCCGCGCGATGGAATTACTCGCTTCGGAGCGGGCGCGCGCCATCGGGGTCCCCTATGTGACACGCGTCAATGAAAATTGCGACCTCCGACATCGGCCGAGACTGGCCTCGAGTCGAAGCGTTGAATACACAAGTACCGCAAGTCACGCTATTGTTCCAAGAAGATCCTGCGGGGTAAATCCGAAGAATAGCGATAATTTCAATGCTGCTTGTAGCTGCGAGATTGTAGAGAGTTGAAGAATTTTTGCGAACTGTGTTTCAAGAGCGTGAATAGAAAACACGATATCGCGATTTGCGAAAGATATTTTTATTCGCGCGAAATTCCAGAGACTCTTAATATTATAAATAAAACTACATTTTTCGGACACTTGTATCGGGAATAAATTATTGATCTTGATTTTGATAAAGATCTAGATATAAAATGTTCAATGTTTTAATGTTGAATTCATCGCTATTGTTTTTTTTATCAATCTCGCGGTTAGATCAGACAAGCTGAGAAGAGAGGGGTGCAAAATGTTCCTTAAAACATACCAATTCCAAATTGCTCGAAGGTGATACTCGCAGATTAAATTAATAACGATTCTTTCAAATGGCTTTATGGGAAACGGAGAGACGGTTAACTGCAACATGTGTCGTGTATACGCCGTAATGTAGTTAAACAAAGATGCTTAATTTCGATCCAGCAATTCCGCGGGAATTTTACGATCCCGGGGGAACATACGAAGGGGCGCGCGAGGGTCACGATCATGCGCGAGCCGCAGCGATTCTGGCGACCACCCGGAAACGACCGTGCGAGCATGATTACGATGATCGCGTCGATGTATCCCACCGTGGCACGAAAATTAGCTCGTAATTTCAGCACAGGTGTTCCTTACCCGCGTCCGCTGGCGGATCGTCCCACGCAGGCCGGCGAAACTTTCGACCGAAAGACGACCCGCGCGGAGAGGTGGTGCATTAATAATCGCGGTGGTCCTTTCTTTGCTCGTGTTATACGCGGAGGAGAGACGTAAGGAGCCCGGGCCACCAGCGCAAACCGGCGCGAACGGAGGTCCTCTTAAACGGATATTAATTAGCGACCGCTGTTGCCCGGGCGCACAATAGCACGGGCAAAAGGATCAACATAACGGACGATTGAATTGTGCACGCGCGCATCCGAGGAGGAACAATCGTTAAACCGCCATACGGGCGACGGAGACCTGGCGCGTCAGAGAAAGCGCGTATTCTTTATCTTTCAGCGTTGCAATATTTTTCAAGGCCGCGGTCCGATTCGCTCTTACAGCCGCTGTAAGCATCGTTCTTCGTTTAAAGCTGGAAAACACGCGAAAAGACTTAAGCAGTAAGACCTAAGGTGATCCTAAAGCCGACTGTTTTATCGACATTCTTTGTTGGAAGTAATCTTTTAATTGGCTTCATAGCAAAATTCTTTTACGGAATTAAAGTACGCAGCAAAATCTAGACTATGCTGGTCGACTTTATATAAAAAACGCAAAAAAATTAAAAATTTTACTAACCTAAAAGAAAGTTAATGACCAATAAAATTCTCGTTAAGCGACTTCGAGAAGAATATGAATCTATGGTAATTCGCAACTGATTTATAGAGCACTCGTATTTTGTATGAAGCAGGAAATGCCTGGCCAATAAATATCAATTGGACAATTTCGGCTTCTGATCGTATTTTATCGACGGCAACTCCAGAATCTGACTTCTCACGGATCATCCAGCGCCGTAAAATTAATATTCAAACAATTATTCGCAGCGCGTCTCGACGACTAATCAATCCCGGTGTCGTTTCAGACGGTAAAGAGATACAATGGCTAATCTGCATAATCGTGTAGAAAATGAGAGGAAATTCAGCGCGCTTTCTCGACTAGCTCAATTTATTCACGAATTTCTCATAGTTGCGACAAAGTCGTTCACTCCAAGGAAACATTAAGCGCCTTCTTTACTCTCTCTCTCTCTCCCTCTCTCATTCTCCCCTGTCTTTCATCTTTCTCTCTTCCTCCTTTTTTTGTACGGGGTGACGTAGCGAGCGGTGTTCGGGAAAAAGGGCCCGTGACGAAGGGCGGAGGCACTCTTAATTAATTATTCCATGGGCGTCGCGCCGCTCAAAATTAAAATCGGTTCATTAAGCGGCGCTACGTGGAATTTTTTCCTAATCCGACCTGACCGAGGGGAGAGCGGGGAGGAAAGGGCGGCGATGACGGCTACCGGTTTTCTACCTTCGTGGAGGAAGGGCCACGCCGAGGAAGTTGCCCTTGCCGCTGAGCGGAGCAAGGGAATTCGACTCGCTCGTTCGTTCGGATCAGCAAAGCGCCTATCCCTCTCCTCTCCCCCCCCCCTCGGTCTTAATGGCCCGACGAATGACGGCGAGACCGCGGCGGTTTTTATCTCGGCGCGCAATAAATGCCTCGTTAACGATCGCGCTCGCGGGCAATAATCGAAATTCCCGATTGGCGCGAGACGCGCGCACGCTTTTACGAGGACGTCAGCGAGCGCATCGGCAAGACGTTAAGACTCATAACGGAGTCGTATACGGTAAGTTATTGCATTGGCGATGGTGTCGTTATTTAATAACGACTGTACAAAATTCTCGCGGAAGAGACGAGTAAGTGTTAAGTCGTGTCGATGTTACGAGACATATCACGCATATTTTAAAGGCCGCATATTTTCATGCAAATTAGTCGGCGTGTGAGACTTTCACAATGTGCTTTAGAATTCTTCCGGTATATGAATAAGAGAAGTTCTAAAGATTCCCTCTTCTCTTTGCACTTTCCTTGCATTAAATAAACTCAAGCTACCGCAACAATTCACTGCTGTAAACATTGCGAGGGCTAAAATTATAGAATTCTTACGAAAAGAATTGTCCGTTAAATAGAGATAACATTTTGCAACGTAAACTATTATTCTTTGCTCGCATAGAAATTTTTCGCTGGTATTCTTAGTTATTCTATTTATTGTAACACTTTTCGTTCAGGCTACTTCGTCAAAAATTTTACACCAGCAACGTTTCGAATGACTGCGCTAATTAATTGGCTCATAAATTGAAGTACTATTTAATACGTATTCAGAATGATGATATTGTGCGATTGTAAAATTAGTACCAGTTGGCATTTTGCAATGGTTACACGCGGAAACCGCCTGACTGGAATAACGATTGAAATATGTCTATAGACCTAACTCGCGCTCACATCTGTTCCGAGCGCGCCAGCGCTGCAATTTTGTAATAAACTTATCGGTCTGATGCGATAATTATCGCGCATCTGGCAAGGCCGATCCGCGTGATTACCGAGAGTAAATCCGCGAGCGAGCCGGAGCGGATGGAAACCGAGACGGGGCACCTGTGGGCGCGGGATAACTTCTTGAACGCGGCGCGCGGGTAATCGTACGGCCTGCGTTATCTATGGTTCGAAGCCGGCGTGGGTTCCGACCGCAAATGACGGGATAAAAGAGTCCCCGGCACGACAGGATGTAATTACGGCTTTACGTAGCATTACGGAGAGGTACCGCGAGGAGCCCAGACACCGCCGTGGCGACTCTATTTAAAGTTTAAGTGGGACTTAAATTAAAATCCACCCTATAACGATTACGGTGACACTCGTACCGTAAATTCCATCTTGGCCGATGATGCGCCTTGGCATTATCTCGATACTCGCCTCTTAGTTTCCATATGCTCCTTCAACGTGGATAGAAATTCTCTTCTTGTTATAAGTATATTGGTTTAAACAATTTTTGTAATAACGCCAATTTTTGTTCCTTTCATTATTATCTGCTTGTTTTAACGTAATGCATTTGCAATTTTGTATAAGAAAATATATGGAAATTGTAGGAAACTGAAGCGCGATTATTCATTTCATGAAGACATCAGGAATTATATTGATTAATCTCGGCGATCTGAACGAGCACCTTTCGTTACGTTTCAAGATTTCAGAGAGGAATTCCGAGCACGTAGATGCCGAGTACTGTACCAATAAAAGGGCCTAGCATACCTGAACGTGTTAGCGAAACGCTCCAAGTGTATGAATCGACCGCTCTCTTGCCGCAATGGAATTCTTCCTGCCGCGGAATGAGAAAAAGAAGCGAAACGCGCGAAGCAGTTTCAACATTTTGCTACTCAGCCAGCGACTTTAATTTTAAATGGCGCTTTAAATCGAATCTTCATTAAATATACATGATGTGATTTGTAATGATAATTTTATGGTTAAACGAATTGTAGTGAAAATTAGGATCTCGTGTATTCCAATAGACAATTTACGTGAAAATACTACTATCTTCTGTTTATAATATTTTCTAATATATACTCGGGAATATATTTGGGTTGTATTTTTTTACCAAAAGAAAGAGTATCGCCTTCCCGAGATTCTTTATTTTTCTTCAGGATCAATTATGACATGATAAAAAAGCAAAGCAGTAATTTCCGCTTTTTTATATTAAGCCCACAGGTGTGTTTGACTAACCGCAAATACAGGTTCGAAACGTCTTTCGAAGAAGCCATTCAGCCTGCTCGGTCCCGAGAGAAATGTCCGTCACGAAAGGTTTTTTACCCAAGATTGAACGAGTAATTTCAACAAAGCGATTTAACTTCATGAGCAAACGACAATATCCTTTCAATTAGCAGATATAAAGATCACAGGAACAATTGAAAATGTAAAAACTCTTTGATTAACTTAACACTATTAAAGACAAAACGAAGATTAAACTCGTGAAATAGTAAGCAGCAATCATGTGTTTGTGATAAAGCTGTATCCCTTTTCATGCCTTGCATTTTTACATATACTAGAAATGACAAAGCGCGCGCCTCCCGCGCGCTGTTTGCAATAGAGCATTGCATATTTTTAAGAATTTGTATACACGCAAAGAAGTAATTGGCGCAACGTCAATTTAAAATAAAAAGTAATTTATCACTCACTTATATGTACGATTCGCAACAGCAGAGTTGTACGTCGTTAACTGTATATGTTAAACTGTAAAAATACAAATATGTATATGATTATTATAGAATAATTATGTAAAATCGAAATTATTGTATTAAATATATTTTATATTTCTTTAAATAGGCATTTATGAAAATAATTATAGAATACTCAAAAAGTCTTCCTTTTAAAAATAAACTCACAAAATTTTATACGTATGCTTTTGTCTTTAAAACTCATTCGAATCCTCGTTCGAATCATTTGAATAAATAAAATAAATACACAAAACAGATGCTTTATATTGCACAAGTAGCAGATAACATAAAAACGTAAGACACTTACCTCACCATTTCTCTGCCGTTGCCCGATGCCGCCCAAGCCTCCTCCTCCTCCTCTCAGATTTCCTTGTTGCACTTACACAGCACTCACTCGCGAAAATAATCGATCGCGCGAAATTTCGGGCACTCCCGTACGCGATTTGAAATACCGCGAAACGCACGAAATATTATTAACAAATATCGCGTGACTTTCTGTCTCACAAATGTCGTACAAATTTCTCTTTTTTCCCCGAAAATGGAACAAATTACACGAAATCGACAGATAATTAAAAGCGCGGTGCGTAAACGAGATGTAACCGCGACAAAGTACCACGGTTTACATTCATATTTTAGATGAGTTAGTCTCGCGAAATATTTAATGTATACGTTGATAAAGAGCCGTCGCCTCAACAGGCAATTCGTTTCTCATTACAAGTTGTAGAAACGTAATAATTAATCGAGAAACGTTACTTGTTACTAATAAAGGTGTGCAAATCGATAGCGTTTTATCCCTGCATTCATCCCGATCGAATCTTGAAAACCGATAACGCAAAAGTAATATCACGCATGGAGCGACTCTCGCTGCTGCCTGCCGGCTCGACGTTCGGCGAGCGAATGATAGCGCCAGATAGCGCGGCCGACCTTCAGGTACACGATGGCACGCAAAAACATCGTACGTCACCGCGCCGAGAGAAAAACAACAGAAAAACGTTGAGAATTCGTTGGCCCGCTTAATCGTCGTACGATACCGCGCCGAGTGAAAAACAACAAAAAAACGTTGAGAATTCGTTAGCCTGCCTACGCAATGGAAAATTCCGTACTTAATATTTTATTGTACATTACTTTGTTCCGTGACTGTTGCTACGTTTTGCGTATTATTCCGCGGACTTATTGGTATTGATTAAATTAACGATTAATTCTGTTCGATCGAGAAAATATTTCGAAACGAAAATCGTTGTTACTTAAATTCTAATTACTAAGATTAGAGATTTTACCGCAATAGTTGGTGTACACAAATGTATATTTCTAAATTGCAAATCTTCATGTACTACGAATCTAAAAGAGAAGTGACACACCGCGCTTCGAGAAAACTAATCGGCATCGCGGAAAAGAGGCCCCCAACTGTTCGATATTAACGACATTCACGCCGGTAACATCTCTTTTTTAGAAAGGGATTACAAATACAAATGTATTTAATTAAAACGATGAAATCTTTTTCCTCTCTTCCTAATATTATTTTATATAACAAAATAACATACAGAAAAAGTTTTATTGTGTTATTAAATCTAATTAAAAGTAAAAACATTAACACGAAGGAATTGCTTTAGGAAGAGAGTATGTTTTTAATAAAATTTTCTACAAACAATTTTGATTGCACGTGTGAGATTAGAGTTTCATTTAAGTTTATCTAATCTATGACGTCTTTCCTCTCGAGATTCAATCAAGGGTGACGACTTAAAATATGTTCTCTACTATACCAAATGTCAAACAGTAGTTTAAAAATGTCGTACGGCCTTAAAAAAAAGAGATTAACTAGCTTTCCCTAACAAAAGCCTAATAAGACATCTATGAGGGTTTCAGTGTTTTGCCATATTTTTTCTTGTCGGGACGAGAGATTATCACTTGAGAACAAGCTTGCTATTTCCTCTCCGAATGGAATTCGGGAAAGACGCACCTTTTTTCGTTAAAATGAAACGCTCGAGAACAAGTTTTACACATTCCGAAGTTTAGAAATGGACGATACAGGCGCGATAGGAAAAGATCAAAAAGTACTAAAAGTTTGAACGTAGGTATCCGGTAGCAGAATAAAAGAAAGTAACGTGAAAGTTGAGATATTCCGATGTCGATATTGTTCCAAAAAAACTTTACGACAAATTTCTTTTCTAAAAAGAAATGCTCATCTCCTTTTGACAAACAAAGATGAATCACAAAGATCACGTATTTTAGAGGAAAGAGTGAAACTTCTCAAAGTTGTCATTATTTTTCAAGAGAAATATCTTAATTTTATACAATTTCTTTATCAATTTAAACATTTATTCTCGCTTTTTATGTGTTTATCATTTTCGTTCAAAATCATATTGTTAACCTCAATATTAACAACATTCTTAACACAAATATCAGTAAGATTATATATGAATAAACTATAATTACATTTTCAGAGAAAGTGTCTAATATTTTCCGCGCAAGTATTATTTGAGTGAAGAATAAAGTACCACTAAATTTCATTTAATCACAGATATTCCGCAAAGAACTAATTTACTTGAGAGATTTACTAGGGTAGAGTTTCACTGTTTGCTTTAGTAACACCTTATTTTTCCCCGGGGATGTATTGATTTATGAGGGGCGCCACAAAAAGGAGCTGCAACTCGACTATTATAAATCGTGGGATACAGTCAGAGCTAATTAATATCGACGTAGATCCGAAAACACTAATTCGCTCTTAAATGCCGGCGGTAAACGCCGCAGGACTCGCCGATACCACTTCGATTAATCGCTAATTACGGCGATCATCTCCACGAAAACGACTCGAGGTTCTGACGTGGCTACGACTTAATAACAGGAACCGATCGTGGAATTTCAGACGGTGGCTGACGGTGGTTATTAACTATCGAGGGGTTATCCGATCGACCCGATGCATAGCGGCCAACTTGGATTCAACAACATTCTTATCCATCGATCAAATTCTGCGCTTCGCGCAAACCGAGTTCCCATAAATCACCAGCCGAGATTCTCGCTGGCGAGCAATGAAAGCAATAAGAAAATACTATCGATCTTGAGCTTAATAAACTTGCGTACAGCTTTTATATATTTGTAAAGCATCATAACAGTGTTCTATCGCTGATTCATTAATATGATTGTAATTGGCCGAAAGCCATTATGTCAGAAAGTAGGGCGATATTTTGCATAAAAACGACAATGAAAAATTGCATGAAAAATTGTATGTCTTAGGGTCAGAGGGCAAAGCAACGTAATAGCTTACGACAAAGACGCAAGCGTAAACGTAGATAGCGCACAAGCTTCACGCTTACGTCTTTGTCGTAAGCTATCACGTTGCTTTGTGCTCGGACCCGTAGGGGAAAAAAACAGAATTAACAAAAAGCACCCTGGAAAAAAGAAGATCGTATGCGTTGGAAATTTAAAAATACACACATATCAGTTTTTCCAATAAACCACCGTATTTCATTTCCGACAAAGAGTCGACGAAAGTTCCGGTAACAAATATACCGAAGAGTACACAGGACTATAAACTGAATCATGATTGAACGAAACGAGTATCCACTCCTGATGATTTGTCCGGAAGCAATATCTCGTTCGTATCTTGAGTTTCAATCAACGTCAGTTTGTTTAACGCGAAATTGCAACAACAACAACTCATGTCGAATGGACATCTTTGACATCCTTTTATTCTAACTTTTTCATTCCTTGCGTAATTTTGTAACCATATTGTAATATCGGTTATAAACGTTATTATTAATAAATAAACGTTGTTCCTTTTATTCTTTAATCTCGTGGCTATCCTGTATACTTAATTATTTTCGCATTTATTCCACTTTATACAGAATTATTGCACAATCGTCTTTCTTATGAATAATGTTCATTTTCAATTGCTAAAGTATACCAGTGTTAATTATACACGTGCTGCATCCCAAATTAAAACAGAGCCTATTTTTCACGCCACCGCCGGTCAATCGATTAAAGTGCAGCGCTAATTTGCGAAGGGATATAAATTATGACAGCGAAGAACTAATCTGTATAAGTCAGCATCCGTGCGAGGGAGAAGGAGGAGGGCAAAACGCGCGCCGAGGCAGCGGGAGAAAACCGAGTCGCGATAACGAGTATCGCGAGCAAAAAATAAAGTAAGGCCCGCTCCTCCCGGTTCGACACACGGGATTATTAGGTCGAGAGAATCCACGAGTGCGCGGGGGGATGGATCAAACCGCGAGCTTCCCCCATTGATTCCACCCCTGGCATTCACCGTTGCACACCGTTCCCCCTTGCGCTTTCCATTATTCTGTTATGTTTTCAAGCTGTCGCAAGGAACACGGGTGGCGTGCTCGAGTAGAGAAAGTTACAGGCACGACTCTAGCCGGAGTAGCGCGGCTCCCCTGAGCTTCTCGAGAGCTCAATGGGCGAGCGATCGATGCGCGGGGGGAAGGGGTGAAATCATCGGAACAATGATACCAACGTTGATAACATCTCTTCAATTGCATTTACCGAAATTGTCCGACCTTTCAGAGGGTAGTACATAAACGGATGGTAAAAATGAGAACTCCAATTGCTTGGTGAAAACTTGGAAATAAACTGAAGACATGAAACTCGATCGGGAGGAACGCAAGGCGGTAAAAAGTTATATGGGATAGTTTATCGTTTTAACATCAGCCGAGATGCTGAGGATAAAGCATTCTTAAAGTATCCTTATAATCGCATTAGTGCCTTTCTTAAACGTAATTACGTTTTCGAGAAAATATCTGCGTAATAATTTATTGCTCGGGCAATAAGAGATCTTTTAATAATTTGTTATTTAAAATTGTTTTTCAGAAGAAGCGGTGCATTCAAGGGAAACATTTAATCTGTGCAGCTTGTTCTAAAACTTTTAATTTGGGGCGTATTACTTTTATTTACAATGCAAAATTCTGGGATTCTTTATAGACACTTTGTTATACTTAGTCAACAGTAGTCAATACATCTTCATACAATAGCGAGAACTTTGACGTTTATTAAATTCTGTTATTTGTCATTGATATATCGATGGACCGACGGATTGGCCGGTTGCAATTGCCTCGCGATTTTTTCGTACCGGAATAATACACAAAAGATTCACTCCTTTTTCTAGCTATCGAAATTTTATGACAGATCCATCGAGCTCTATTCAAGGAAAATTCAACGAGCAAAGTGTTTAAACGTACGAAAACTAGAATAGCTTATCCCGAGCGTGTGTCTTCTCACAGCTAAAATGTCATGGTTTCGATGGATGAACGCACAAAATTATTTTTCAACCACAACGAAAACTTGTTCTGAATTCGAATTCAATTCCTTTACCTGCGTATACAACTTTATTAACGTTATCTACCCTGTGTGTAAACTTGTGTGCAAACATTTCATTTTATTTCCGGATTGTTGAGCCTTTCTTGCGACGAAAATTCCCTGTAAAAGTTGAAGCTGCGAAGTTTCAAATTTTTCGAATTACGGGCTACCGAACTTCCCCTGTCGGGTCAGGTTGGCAATGCTAGGCGAGGCGGATCGAGAACGACGGGAGAAGTCGAGGACCGTCGTCCGATAACGAAGACGACCCCCTCGAGACGCCTTCCTTCCTCCGGCCGGATGAATAAACTCGAGACTAATTACCGCGATAAGTACAGAAGGAGCCCCGGCACGCTCCGTTGTGCGTTCCACGATGAAGCTCCGTAATATTAACGAGTGGAGGCTGCGCGCCACGCTCGATGCTTCAATCAGAGGAATGCCTGAAATATCTGCTCGTAGTTGCTGGCGAGATAATATGTATTCGCGTCGCACTTGTACGTCGGTTGGGCGGGACGCAACGTTTATTACTCTACAGCAATGCGTAATTAAAGTAGAATAGATGGCATTTGAGCAATGCCGGCTCCGGTGCTGGCGAGATGAATATCCGATGAAGGAACGCTGCGATTTAGCCGAGCGGTCGTCGCGCATTAATCAATTTTCCATCAACGTGTAATATGTTTACTTATTACAGACGCTTCTCTAAGTAATCGCTAATAATTGCGCGAGCAAACCTACAATGTATGTGCGAATACGTGAAATGGAGTTTCTATTTGCGCGAGAGAAGATTAAGTGAGATCAATCACTTCAAGGAAGAAGTAAACGATACCTCCCTCTCTCTGTTGAGATTTTTATAGAAAAATTCTTAGTAATCTGTCGTCTTTTTAATTCAGCTTATTGTAATTTTTTTACTGGTCTCTCACGCTATATATATATATATATATATATGTGTGTATATACTTCGAGAATAAAGGAAAAGGAAATTATGCACGTGTCATTTTCACTAAAAGCGAATTTCATATGTTCCACATAAGCCACGCGTATTTAAAATCAAATTACCCAGAATGTATTCTCCGCATTTTCACGCAGAGAGCCATGTAAATGCAAATGTAAGACTGTAAACTGTATTATTTTTATAATGATATTTTCTCGGTACGTCTGAAAATATCCTGCGTAAATAACTGTGAAATACTGACCTCCTTCGCATCTTCGCCTCGAGGAAAGGGTGAAAATGTGTATTTTAAAGGCTATTATTTCCGCACGCAACGCAGATTAAATGATAATGAAAGATACGTCTCATTTTTCTCTCTCTCTCTCTCTCCCTCTCAGCAAAATAATTACGGCCGCGTTGAACTTGAATCGCGACTAAACGGCATTTTAATGACAACAATATCGGCACTAACGGCGCGGCTAAAAGGGACGGAGAGGTAAGGAAATCGCGCGTGTGCGAGCGAGATAGGGTGGAATTAAAGGAAATGGTAGTCGTAAAATAATGGCGCGCCTCGGTTGTCGCTCGCTGACTGAAATTACCGTGTTACCTGTTTCAGTGTGCAACTGCAACCTCCACGCGAGAAAGTGCAGATTCAACATGGAGCTGTACAAGCTGTCGGGCCGTGTCAGCGGAGGCGTTTGTCTGCAGTGCCGGCATTTTACGGCAGGAAGGCACTGTCATTACTGCCGCGAAGGTTACTACAGGGACCCGGCGAGACCGATCACGCATCGCAAGGCCTGCAAACGTAAGTGCCCCCGCGGCCCGGCAATTACATGTAAATCCAACAAAGACACCTCGGCGACGCGCGGGGCAATTACGCCTCTCGCGTCAGAATAACCCCGGCGCGATTACCCCGTGGCACGCTTAATTACGGAAGTGCCACGGCGAACTTGCCGTCGTCCCGCGCGCGGGACTGGTAAGCGACGATAATGGCGTGTAGGATTTCTAATTCTTCACGCGTCTCAATGTACGCGCGTTAGAGCGCTAATAACGCGCAGCCGGGCTAATTAGACGATCCCGCGGGTCATGTGGGGTTCTCTCTCTCTATCGCGCCTAACGATTCGCTTTCGATTCGAAAGCGCGATCTCTGCGAGAAAGAGAGAGAGAGAGAACGATAATCGAGAATAAACGTAGAAATCTCTTTAAGTTGCCAGTGATAGATAACAATAATCAAGCGTTTTAGTCGACATTAACCGGCCAGTGTTTCAATACAGAGAATTTATTGCGAAAGATATTACCTCGGCCAGGGTTCGAACCTGGACTTTTCTACTCTCTAGGCGGGCGTCTCACTAATTCGTTACATGCCTCAGTGGTCGAATTGGTGAGGCGCCCGCCTAGAGAGTAGGGAAGTCCAGGTTCGACTCCTGGCTGAGGTAATATTTTTCGCAATAAATTTTCTGTATTATTAAAAATGCCAGATATGGCAAAGAAAACACTCAAGTTGATAATCGAGAATACTCGAGTACCTCTCGCGAGAAGAAGAGCGCGGATAAGAATTCATCGTCAAACGGTGATGGATCTTACTAATAAGCGTTTCAGTCTTATTAAATGATATATCTGAGAGCACTCTGATGCGATTTTACAGAAACGAGAAGAAATATCGCGAGTATGTTTCCCCGTCGTGTATCATTCACCGCATCTTTTAACCGAGAACTTTTACCAAACGAATTATATGCAGTCCCCGAATTTTCGGCGCTCACCCCCCAGAAAAAAGATTTATTTAGGTTAAACAAATGAGATATTTTGAAGTCATGTTTCTTTGAATCTGCTAAATTTTTATTTACTTCTACTAAAACGTATGCTAGATGTGAAGAAATAGATGTGAATTTCCTTATAGCGAATTCGATTGCTTGCACTAGGGCGCACTGAGTGCACACTAAGGCTTGTTCACAGTCAATTCTTATATTTGAGGATCGTCTTAAATATCTCTTGGAACATTCCGTAGCCAGTAAAACGATCTGTATAGCATCCGCGGATCATTTCTTGACTAAACACTCTTTGAACGTGTATCTAAGACAAAGTTAAATATAAAAATTGTCTACAAATACGCCTTAGTGTGCACTCAGTGCGCGCTAGTGCAAGCAATCGAATTCGCTGTTAGGGATTCCATCCAGATTTCTCAGTCAAACAAAGTTTTGATTTAAGGTAAATCATTTCTTTGAAATCAAATGAAAGTCTAGCGAGGTCAAAAGTCGAGGGAAATTTGTTCCGGGTGCGCCATGCGAGTCCGATCCGGGACGCTTTATTGCGAATCCGCGGCTGATCGAAGCGGCGAAGGGAGAAAACCGAGAGACGACAACGCGACGGCTCCTCCGATCGGGTCAGCGCGGGTCTTCCCAGCCGCGCGACGCTGTCGGCAGAGAGACCTGGAGATGCCATTACCATTCGTCTCAGTCCCTCCGTGGTACTGCTACAAAGTGGTTACCAGCTGAGCAACCCCCTAATCTCGGTGCATTCAATTTATGTACGTTTGTCTAGCCTCGCGGACCGCCGCGGGGATAACGATCTCCCGGTGTGAGAAAGCGCGGCGTCGATGCATCGTGGTGAATGCTATACGTGAGCGAGCGTCCGCGTCCCTTGCCGCCCGTAGCTACACGGCGGGGCCGTCGCCCGACGTCGATTTACCGCGACGCAAGGATATCGGATGCCGTGGCCGCGCGCGATAAATCAGGAATCCGTCCGAAACACGAAAGTCGGAGCTCGAGGCGAGACGCGACGAGTCCGGCAGCTCCGCAAATTCCTCCTCCTATCCGTTCAATTTGTTGTAATGCGTTTATCGCGATTTTTCAACGTGACGCAACCGCCGCGCTGCAGCACGACGGACCTTGTGTCTCTAATGGACCACCCATCGTACACGCTCGAGTATTTACGCAACGCGTCTCTTTACGACCGCGAGAATTTTCGCGAGGTTCATCTTCGTAGGTGCTCGCGCGTGGCGGGCGAGTCTCGCGCGATTAACTATGCATGTCGACAACGCGCGCGCGCGCGCGCGTTCTCAAACGAGGACTCGCACGTCGAGTTGAGAGTCGCGAGATTAATTAACTCTTTACGGCCTGCAACATTTTTAACTATCCGGCATTCATGCTCGCCGCGAAGACCAGTTGGTAAAAGAGACGTACGCGCATAAACGTGCGATGAAAATTTTATGCACGCCATTCAAAGGCGTTAGATATAATCTCCGCTTGTCGACAAGTGTTACGAAATATTTTGTTACTTCTCCGAGTATATGAAACGGGAAGATTATTTTAGGGGGGGGGGGGGAACACATGTTACCGTCTGATCGACTTTGAATCACGTTTTACGGCTAACAATAAGAGTTGAACGTTTCTCTGGATGTTATTACATGAAACGATCGGTCTGTTAAGAAATAAAGGTAACGCGAAGATTTAGGTAGTATTTCGATAGATTCGCAGGACGCAGGACTTGTCTGAATTTACAGTAGCGGTCAAAAAAAGTAATTTTGCTACATACAAATAGCTCTATCTCGGAAACAGTGGGGAATGGGACATATATTTATATGGACATTTTTGCTTAAAATGACCGATACTATCACCTCCCAGAATATTGACCTTTCTTCCTGGAACACCCCGTATAAAATAGGAGTATTGCACCGAGTGCCTGCGCGTGCTCTCGCCACCGAGATAACGAACAGTCTGTATTCTCGTTAGCGGCCATGGCAGCCGTTAAGATAACAACGAGACACGACACTCGCCGCGAGGGCACACCGAGCGTGAAAAGAAGATTTAAGCTCGTCTTAGGACGGCATAAGTTTCATAAATTAATCCCCGGGACGTGGGGACCCCATCGGTGCTGGATCGCGTGGAACGGCGGGAGAGTATAATTTCATTTTGATACATAATTTAAGTTTGAGCTTTAACCGCGCTCGAACTTGAAATTGCCCTCCTGCCCCTGCCCATAACGATGATAAATTTAGAAATTAGTCGGGTGACAACAAGATGGTCCGACTCGCTCCGCTGGGTACGGCGAGATGAGTAAGTGTATGATGAAGTTGCAGGAGGCTCCATTTCAGAACTGTAGTTGACCGAAATCTAATCACCGTTTCATCACAAAATCACAATAACGTATTGTTACAAAACGAACTTGGTTCGTTATGGAAATTTACGCTGTGGAGGCCCCAAAAAGGGTTGCTAACTATCTTTTTTCCCCAGAGTTGTACAGCGTAAAGATCTAAGAGATCCTATTTTTTCCGGGAGAAGCAAATCAAAGCGGAAAAATACTATAATTCGAATTTCATGATAATGAAGCTACAATCTTATAATTTCGAGGTTTTATCTTTGACTGGTGTATAATTTAAGATCCCCGACGTATCAGTGGCCTTTTCAGAAAACCGGCCATATCTAATTCCTAGTTTTCAAGATCGGGATTGAGCGAAATTACGACGTTATTACACGATGATTAATATGACGCGACGAAGATAAGATCTTTCCGAGGGAAAAGCGACTCTGATTGAATAATTAGCCACGCCCACCGGATTAATTTAACATCGTGTTAAGTAGCGCGAGTGGTCGCATTTACATGTCACACCATCTACCGACTTATTTAGATAGCAATTGCTCAACATTATCGTTCACGGGGAAAACTATTCTCGCAACTATTAAGCAATTAAGTCTAGTTAACGCATGCTAATTAAGATCGCTCGCTCGCGGCAAGAGAACATGCACGAGCGAGATAATGTATTCCAAAGTACACATTATTTGTATAATGAACGTGAACCTGTCAATACTATATTAATGCGATTGAATAAACTCGAGAAACTACCGCTGCAGATTCGGTTCGCGAGTTCTATCCAGTTCGAAATTCCACTCACGTGGAACTAGACAGCAATAAACGTGCGTCGAGGCGCGCTGCACCGAAAGCGTCAGCGATAACGACGACCACGATAACGACGTTGACTTGCTGCTCACTTTATAAGATATGCCTTATAATATACCCGTTCGCGCGCACCTCTCCCGGTCGCTGTCCTCTGTTATTACAGGCCCGAACGCGCGGCGAAAATGCAGATTTCTGCAATTTCTCATCCACGCCACGTCTTGCAGCGTCCCGTTGCAGCGAACGCACGCTCGGTGCCTCCCCCGTGACGTGTTGCAGTAACGTTTCCACGGTTAGTGAACTCAGGATTGGTCCTGCCGTGCCGCGGACCCCACCTCGTCCCTCCGTCGAGCGCTCACCCTCGGCGAACCACCCCCTCAATCTCGCGCTCGACATTTCCGCGGGAAAATACGGCCCCCGGTGTCGACTGTGACGTACCGTCAGGTCAGAACAGCGCCGCTCGTTTCGAGATTTCCACGGTGACGAATGAGACCCTCCCTCCGATCCCCTCCTGAAACCCGTATCTCGTTTTCACTCCTTTTCCGCTTTTCTCGTCTGTAGTGACTACCACTTGTCCCGACTGTAAGCTCTTTCGCTTTGACTGGTCCCCAGGGATGAAGTCAGCATTTTGTTAAAAGCACCTTTAGACGTGACGCGGTGAATCTGCGATCTGTCGCTTGTTGAGAAATTCTGCATACTCTTTGTGTTGGTGTGTTGCGGATAATATGGCTTATAAAATATCCAATCTGTTTTAATAAATTTACTTGAATTTCGTTATCTACAGACTTTAGTTTTCATTGATATACTTTTGCCCAAAGCAAGTTAAATAATAAATATGGCAGTTAAATGTTATTCTCCGATAATGTTCTATTTTAACCACGTAGCCCTATTTTATTCTTTTTTACTTTTTCTTTTATCTCTACAATTTCTTTAAGATTATAGGAAATAATTTCTTTTTGCTATGAACAGAAACATCGTGGAACTATAGAGACAGCCAACGTTGTTTTGTGAACAACTGTCAGCGGCATAACGTAGACTTTTGGTGTTCAAGAGTCAATAATTACTTTATCCTCGGCTCTACATGCTAACTTTATTGTTTATAAAAACAATATTGATAATTATCTGCAGTATAATTTTTAAAAAAATAAGAAAATTGTCTTCGCATATTGAAAGTCTTGTCGAATTATAGAAATATCATGGATATATTGTAAAAATGTTACACACATTTTATTTACTGCCCCTAATAATCATGTCACTGTCAACTGCCCACTGAGAGAAAATACTACATAATAAAAGGAAAATCTCTCGCGAAATATACACGGGAAAAAAATGCAGTTGAATTAAGCCAAATGAAGTTGCTTGAATTAAACGTTAACGTCACGGGCTGCCACGGCATAAATAATTCACGCAATTGTATGTGCTGTGGATTTAAATTTTAAGCATTGAACTAAATATCCAAATTATTAAGACAACAATCTGATGTTTTTCATTTATTATTAATTATTAATACTGAATTAATTATTCGTGGTGAGTGTGACGCAAAGAAATGCGCGCTGCTTAATAACAAACGAGCGAAAAGATCCGAGTTCAAATCCACACCGCTGGTTTTTTTTTCGGAATCTCCCGAAGGGAAGTGGCAACCACCGAGAGTATCTTGCCACGCACACCCCTTTAGGGGTACAGCCCTCCAGATGAGAGGTTTCCTTCGGCAAGGTTAGCAGCCTACCGAGGATGAAGTAAAACCAAATGCCCGAAGCACCAGAACTGGATAAAACAGGCTTTAAGCTTAATGCACGTGGAAGAAGAAGAATTAATTGTTAATACTGATGTTGTTTCAACGATTCTATTTCAATTAGACTCATCTTGTTGATACAACATCATTCTTTTTTCCCGTGTACGTATGGGATGCAATGTGTGCTGTGTCGATGGTAAAAATGTCCGGTGCCTCGTAATTTCATGGCTCACTAACGATCGTACGGCAACCCGACGTTCGTCTAATCGTACGGACCCACGTCGTGGTCCGTATAGTCACGGACAATTATTTCTCGCGGAGGATATATATCGTGAAACGTCACTTTTATATACGCGCGGCCTTCGGCGCGGCGCGTCGTTTTGCACGACACAGAATAGCTGTCTCTATCTTAGGTCTCTCGCAAAAATAAGCGCTCTCGGTAACAACGATATCCGGTCGAGCCAACCATGACCTTTCGTTCTATCTATATTGATTCTCATTGCTACGATTTCATTTCGTCAATCCTGCGCTACACTTCTATTTTCGTAATTGAGTCTCGACATTGTCTCGCGCGAATACTTCTCGAAGCAAATCATTTATGTAATTACGAGACGTCTGTAATAAAATACATCCGCTGTTGTTCGAAACTACGACGTGACGGAAATGACGTTCCGTTCTACGCAGAGAAAACGATTTCATTGGATTTAATAAATTTTGTTGTATCCAAACAAATCTGATATTTGGAATGGTCCAAACAAATCATTTGTTTGGAGCTGAAATAATATATATATAAAATATTCGTTTGAAACAAAAGGTATCTTCTCTTCAATCTGAACGATATTATTGTTTCACTCAAACAACATTTTCGTTTGATAGAAAATATGTGAAAAAATATGTATATGCATACATCTTTCTCCCTCTACATTAGAATCGCCCCTTCATTAGAGGAAGAAAGATAAACACTGAATTAGTACACTATGTTCAGTTATAAAAAATAGACTGTTAGATGAAACTGCGTCTGCTGATGCGGTCGCTCATATGTCTGGCTGCCGTGATTTTACTTACGAGTTCGGCGGCCATCTATTGGCAGCACCGTACTTTATAAGCGCCTGGCCAAATAATATAATTATTTAATTAAAAGATATCACTTCAAATAATATTGTCTTTTCCATCAAATAATACAGATTGTTTGAATGAGCCAACAAAATTTGTATTCAAACCAATAATGTTTCGTACAAGCATATGTTGTTTCAGTGAAACAACTTTCAATCAAATAAATAATAGGAATACTAAATCCAAAGGAGCCTTTTTCTCTGTGCGTCGAGCTAAATAATCGTCAATTTATTTCACGTGCTTAATGAGAATCCGTCCCTGCATAATATATCTTACGGCAATAATTTTTATAGCCGTACAACACATGGCCGGCCAATGTCGTTGGATACGCGCGGTGGTCCGGTATATATTAGAAACTCCCCCTGTTTGTACAATACGCGTGACCATGCCGGGACGATACGCGTTTCAACTGTATCCATCCCCGGCACCCAAAGGCTTACACCCCATGTTTATTCTAACCCCGGTGGCACCCTCGGGCAAGGGTTGCTTCTCAAACAGAATCGGTCACCGAGACGCTCACCGCGCTCCCACCCTCCCGGTTGCCACCCTTCTGGTTCTTCCACTCTGTCAAGACTTCGATCTGTGCGGCAGCGCAAAGCGAAATTTCACGCAGTATTAAATTAACGCGCGGCGCTACTACGAATTCCTAACGTGACTGAGTTTCGGCTCGGTCGGTGTCGGCAGGTCGTTCACGATCGAGGGGTGAACTTGAGCCGTCGAAAGTAATTCGTGCGTTTATTTCGCATGGGCGCGTACGCTTATCGCCGGGGAATTTGAAAACGGCGAATTCCGCACGCGCCAATGTGTTAAGATGAAATCTAATACGCACATCGATACACAACAGCGGAGTTTGCGCAAGCCGCACGTTGATTTGCAAAATAGAAACGTATTCAAATTGACGCGGCGTTCAAAACAACTTGTATTTCGCAAATTATCGCGTATGCGAAATGATTCTCAATAATTTCACAATCGATATAAGAAACGAGTGATAAATTACTCACCCCACGGTTACCGCCGCCGTTGTCGACGCCATCAAGACCTGCTCTTCCTTTCAGGTTTCTCGCACTCACGCAACACACTGGCCAATAGACACCTACACAATTAATCGGAGTTAATTATGGTAACGCGTCTCGTTGATGTTATTTAAATGTGATAATCGCACGGCACTTTACGCGATACTCCTGACAATGCGTTACTAAAAGTATAGAAATCCCAAGGAAAAATCCCAGGGAAGTCGATCCGTTTAATTGATGATATATGTACATACGAGATAATCGTCCAAGTATCTTTAAAGGAATAATGATTACCTCTAGATATTGCAATAATGAAACAATAATGAAGCAATAATAGCCTTACTAGTCTCGTTCTTACATTGAACGAATGAACGGTACCGCGACATAGGCATGTAGTCTCTCCAATAGATAGCCTTCAACCACTCGTCAATCATTATCGCAGTTAGTTAATCGTAGATTGACAAACGTTAATTATTCGTAGGCGTAATCACGTTTTCTCTCGGGACTTGTCGCGATAATGTTTCGAAAGCAAATAAAGTTACGGTGTCTAGAGAGACTTGCTACCTCGTGTATCAGCGATAGAATGGCAGCCTTACGACCTCGTGTAGACAGAGCGCGCCGTACACGCCGCAAAAACACACGCCAAGGCCAAGGTCGTGTACGAATCGACTTGTTATCGTTCCTTGTTCCTCGCAAAATATACCTTTACCCCTCCACTTATTGCACTACATCTCTCGCGTTTCAACGTAATTTGAACGCCATTTTAACTCACTATTACACTGCACGTAAAATCTGATATTTGTTTGAGAATAAAATTTACCTTCGTTTAAACGGAAAAGGTATCACGGAAAAACCGATTCATTATTCTCTGTTATTTTTACTTCATTATCCACTATTTTTTAATATCACGTTGCGAGCAGGGTAAAATTGTGTGATTTTCATAAATCAATAATCGCAATTTTACCAGATCGAGGGAATGAATTAACTCGTTGTAAAAAAATTATGATAATTTATCATTATAATTTATCGAAACGACCGATCATGTAATTTCATTCCTCTTGAGACTGAAAAATCTGGGATTAAAAATTTGAAAAAGGTAATAACAAATTAATTTCCATACTCCGATCGTATAAAATAAAATTTGTTTTTACAATTTTAATTTAACATTATGGATTTATCAATTCTTCGAAGGTGCATGGAGCGATTAAACGATCAGCTAAGTTAAATTAAAAAAAGGATAAAATTATTCAGTAAAACAGATTAGTGTGCCTGTACGCAACTGTAAAGTGTTCGATGTCTCGTAATACATGCATTAGTAAAAAAAAAGCTTGCCAAGCATAATCTGGAAAATATTTGTGCAAATCTACACCGAATGGATTGAATCCCCGCACTTGCGGCGCAAATACTATATTTCTAAAACTGGCCCTATTACTTTATCGACATCCCTTTTCTCTGTTGTGCTTGTTAAGGAACCTGCTCGATTTTTATCTCGATCTAATGAATTCAAAGTCGCAGCGCACCATTGAGAAATAATTACCGGTCGCGGACGATTTATCCAGCATGGCTGCGGCGTAACGAGATCGATTTACAGTCCCAGCGATGAGATATTCGCGGCATACGTGTTAATCCGGCCATGAAGTACGAAGCTATCGACGATATCCATCTTAAAACTTAATCAATATTATTCCGCCGCGATAAACCAGTCTCGCTTTGCGCTTGTCGGGCTCAAACGCAAGCATCGACTTAAGCTAAAGCAGACTTTGACGAGTCGTCGTCGTCGTTGACTTCGCACTCGAGATATCGTGTCGTCGATCGCAGAAGGGAAGTGTCGCGTTCGCGCTTCACCAGTTCATTATATCGCATTAATCGAATGTCATGGAGCTGAATTTCTCGAGATGCCTCCATATCGTATCACAAGCACTTCCTTTAATGTGCACTGACAGCGATATGGAGACTTTAAACGTATCAGCATCGCAAGTGAAATTTTCTGACGTATCTTTCTTCTTATCCTTAACGTATGTGTAAAATTTATATCTGTTGAAAAACAAAAATAAATTTTTGTTCACACGTACTTCCACGTACGAAACCATTTGGCAAATTATTTAAGAATAAGAAATGTGCATTCCTATTTTTAAATAATTATATACATTTAAGTAATATTTTTAATATTATTTAATATACATTCCTAAAATTCCCGAGAGATACTTTTTGTCTTAAGTAATATATTTCAAGTACAACATTTAACATTTAAATATTAAAAATATATTGCTCAAGACAAAAAGTATCTCTCGGTAATTTTATAAATATTTAAAATGTTATACAAATAGATACACGCGCACAAATTTTCAATCCATTCGAAATTACATTGTTTTAATTGTTCTTTAAATAAAAAAAAAATACTACGCCCATCTGAGCGTTTAAAAAATTTGTGAAATGAGCTCGTACATCCGCGCTCGCCCGAGCCGTAAAAGGTGCTTGAACCCAATACCGAAGTGCAAAGCTTTCCTCGCGTACTCGGCACACGTTAGCATATTCATTACTCGCCACTTAACCGAGACTTAAACCTCCCGGAGCTTGCAGTGGGATCAGCACTATTAGTGTCTCTCCCTTCTTCCTGCCCTTTTCTTTGTGTCTCGCTCGGTCTTCCTTGCACCGCTCATCGACTCTTTCGTCGCCTCAGAATACTCCCTCGGAATACGGTCCCTCTTACGGTCTTTGTGGTGTTTGCTTTGTCTAATCACGAGTGGACTTGTAAGCCGGTCTTCGCGAGAAGGCGGAAGTCGGCGGATTCGCCGGTCAACTCACAGAAATGTGCTTCGCAACTTTTATCTTTTCAACCCCTCCCCCTCTCTCCTCACTGTTTCTCTGTTCATTTATATTTCCTACGTTCGAGGAAAAGCATTCGTCTTTTAGAGGCGTTGCCGATATCGTATGCAAAAAGAGATACGTCAAAAGATACATTATTTTATCTCACTTTGTCTTCTCCTTTTGATCGCCGAGTTTATTGACTGGATTAAGATTGAATACTGGTAATTGAAAGACAGTTTTCTCTTCCTACCTTTTGTTACAATAAATTATCTTTAAATTAAAGAGTTCATGTCATTCTCTTATCCGCGCACGGGGCGAGCTAACTAGTTTCTCGAAGTTAAACACGCAACAGCAGTTGCTGTAGCGGAAGAATGTGGAGCGATGCAATTTAGTTGTAATCTAGTTTCGGACTAAGTCGTAAGTTTGTTAGTAAATTATAATGCGGTTGATGGCTAGCAGCGCTTAGTTATCTACCGCGTGAACGTAAGACTTCTTAGTCGCTTCACACGGACAATTTCATTTTCGCGAGCGAGGAAAAAAGTTTTACTTGGCCAAATAAAATTTACTGGCTCCGCCGAGTTAAAAATCTCGTAAAAAAAAAAGATCTATCGCGATAGAATTTTACAACATCCGCGCAATCATTTTCAATTCCATCCGGCTCCAACAACCAGTCAAAGAAAAATCTCCTTTTCCTTAAGATAGTATTTTCCCTCAAATCGGATCTCGTTGAATAATTTTGCAGAAAAGACCTTTATCTTCTTAACATTAAAGGACAAATCGATTGGCAAAGATGAGGTCGCAAAACAAAAGCGACGAGGAGGAAGGTGAAAGACGTATCTAGTTACCGCGTGAGCACTGGACATACACACACACGCACACAGATACGCATACTTGCCTATCTTTTAATTCTTTCGCACGGGGTGACATTGTGTAACAGGGTCTTCCCGTGGTGCTTGTAATCTTTCTTTTCCGTCGCCTTCGGTGCATTCGCGCCATACTTAAGACCCGCACGCCGCGCGTCTCGCCAGTGTCTCGTTATAACACCGGATCTACCGGGATTTTAACGAAGCCCCGGTATAAAATCCTATTGAAATTAAGTCCCGCTGCGCGTGGACTTAACAGCCGGGGCGGAATAGCGTTAACGCGGCTGCTACCTTCGTCATCGAGGAAGACAATTCGGCAATTACGGGCTTTCCCGGAAATTTATTATCTCTCGAATGCGGTTCTCTTTTCTTTCCTTTCTCTTTCTTTTAGTTACTGGTTTTCATCTTTTACAGGCACGGAGAAAAGCTCACTAAAAGCTGATTAGTTTTAAGCACATTATTTTAAAAGGAATAATAAAATATTAAAATCGACATTTTTTTTCGCGCTAATTCTTTTGTAGGTACATTATGGCATTGCGATGAAAATAATATAATATGTATATTCCTGTCACTCTTAGTTGGAGCATAGGGCTTTTTAATTCTTTTGTAGGTACGTTATGGCATTGCGATGAAAGTAATATATATATATTTCTGTCACTCCTAGTTGGAGCATAGGGCTTTTTAATTCTTTTGTACGTTATGGCATTGCGATGAAAGCAATATATATATATATATATATTCCTGTCACTCCTAGTTGGAGCATAGGGCTTTTTAGGAAATTCTGCCAGTTGTATCTGTTTCGTGACCCCTCTTGTATATCTGTGCGCCAGACATGCGAGACCTACAGTTTAACGCCGACTCCGAACGGCTCGAACGGGGATCTTCGGATCACGAGAACAGCGCGCAATTTTCTGCGCCACAATCGCCACACTGTAGCTACATACTCGCAACAAATATATTCTAAATGATGGATAATGCAACTCGATTGTTAACAAAGTTATCAATAATAACCGATTTCGACGTTGCTCGATTTTACTCTCATTTATTCTGTCTATACCCTTAAATTTTCTGACAAAGTTTAATACACGCGAGAGTATCGATGCATCTCGCCAGAGATCCTGAGAGACACGATTTTGCTAGCAAAAATGGTTGCCGCTATAAGATTTGATTAATCAGATTAGGGCAATTAACGTGCTCGAAAATGGAGTCGGCAATCTCGGAGGTCTCGTACTAAAGGCACAACCTGACATAATCGCTTAAGGCTTACGCGAAACGCGCGTCCAATTAGAACTCGGATAAGATGCTTAGAGTAAACTTTCCTCGCGGGAGTCGCTCGTCTTAGATTTTCAGAAAAGATCAGCGGGAGAGCTTACTGTGCTGAAACTTCGACTACGCTCGGGTAAACCGTTCCCAGAGGATACACGATAAACACCCGTGAAAAATGAGGTTGCGAAAATGCGGGCAGAGCGTAAACGAGACAGGAACTAACTGATTTTGCACATTATTTGCAGAGCGAGAATGAAACAGGGGAAAAGGGTGCGAGTGATGAGAAATGAGGGACGCGTGTCGTCGATATCGTCAATTACATATGTTGCGCGAAATATCATTATTTCATTTTTTGTTTCATGTTAGATAACGCTGATGCGTCATTCGTCAACTCGTGTTCATCCGCTTGAACAATTCTTAGAGATAAACCACGTATACACGGAGAGAATTTTCTCTTAAAATTTACCCTGAAAATTATGTAACCGTGGGACAACGTGGCATTTTGAACAACTGTATAAGAGTTTTTCAACATTTTACCACACATTCTACTAGAAAAATCTATGCCAAGTGTAATTATTAGTAGAATGTATGGCAAGATTTCAAGAAACTCTCATAAAATTCTTTGAAATGCCACGTTGTCCCACGATTACATAACTTTTAGGATAAATTTTAAGAAAAAATTCTCTCCGTGTAGGAAACACATTTATTAATTAATTCAAGCGTCATTATTACTCATCTTACACTTTTACATGCGATTGCAATTGCTTTTATTCTCTTTGTAGCTCATATGTTATTAGACGCGAGAACGAGATGGCAAACATACTTTTAACTTTACTCCTCGAGAAAATAAAATACAGAAAATTTTTACTTCATTTTCAATTACAATGGGAAAATTGTAATTATAATAAATATATGTATAACGTGCTCGGCGTGCTAACGCGGTTGTATCATTTCCCAGGTTTTATTTGCGAGAATTTTTACAAGCTACGTTTACTCTTCCCAATTTCAAACGTCAGAAATATTTTCTCTGCTGGTCAGCGCAGCTAGAATATATCATTTCAATTGCAGCTAAATTTAACAGAACGGGCATTAATAAATTGACCGGTTACACGCATAAATTTCACGCATCGTTACAACGCGCGTAATCCCGTTAAAGAACAATACCACTGTCCCACTCTCGCTTCCTAACTCCCTTCCGCTCCCTCTCTCCGTTTCTTCCGTTTTATTACTCACCCCTAGAATCTTGGCAATTATCGCGAACACCACCGACGAGCTTTACGACGTATAACCGAAGCGCCGCGCCCGCCCGCCGCAACCCTTCCATTTATTACCGTGCGTATTTGCATGCGAATGTACTCGGCCAATGCGCAAACTAATAAAACTCGAGTTTACTGTTCGATTAACGTGTAACCGCGACGCGGAGGGCTTCGACTTCGTACCTACGACATGTCACGCAAGATATCTTGAAAGGACACGTACGGGAACGAACGGTATCGCAAATATTTCTCGTCACTGAACAAGCGTCAGCCATCTGAAACTTCAGACTTTCCGCGGCAATTGTGATATTGGAAGCGAACAATTAAACGCAATTTATCCTCGCGGCATCTATCGAGACAAATTAATTCGTTTTATAAATATTTTATAAATGAATAAGTAAATGGAAATTTTACTCAACTACAGGTGCTAAACTACGGTATAAGAGATGAAGTAGTAGATTAAATTACGCAAACATCAATTTCATGTTCTTACATCATATTCTTACATCTAATAGTGTTTTAAACAAGTAATTACATTAGTTCCTCCCTTGACAGTTACAATATTTAAAAGTAATTTTCACCCGTTTTCATTTTTGCCTGACCTAGTCAGCTTAATGGAAGTTGCGTTTCAGCTTACACTGCTACGCGCGTACAGCGCGGCGCATTAACTCGCATCGAGTCGTATTGTGAAAAAGCATCTATGTTTAAATAATCAAGTAATTTCTGTCCGTCCCTAATTATTACCCGAACCGAATTAACGCACCGTGCTGTGTATGTACGGCGCGTCGTTCGCAACCACTCGTGTTGTCCCGAATCGATGAAGAAAAAAAAAGAAAGAGACAGACGCGAGATAATTTCATGCAAAAGACGTGTCGTCGAGAGCAAACTGCGAGTTGCGCAACCGAGCGAGAGACATAGGGCAACGGGGAGAAAAGACGGGAGGTCTCTCCTGGTACACCTGGCAACAAGACATTCCGCTCAGATGTAACCTCCGCGGTGTATAACATCGGCAAAACGAAGAGAATCGGCGCCGGGAAGAGAGAGCACGAGAGCGACGATAGAAGGCGGCTGCGTGGAGAACGAGGTGGGAGAGAATGAGAGAAAGGTAGCGAAGCGCGCACGGAGCGCGAGGAGCTAAGAGGCGCATTATGTGCAGCCGAGGTGCAGGTTGCAGCCTCACCTTTGTTTGAACACGCAGTCAACCTCCTTCCTCGGCCTCTCTCCCTACCCCCCCGTCCGTTCTATCTTCTTTTCACCTCTTTCTCGCGCTCGCCGGGTTCCTCTTCCGCGGATACGAGCACGCTCGTGCGCCCGATGCTCCTGAAACGGATGTGTGCGAGCGCGTGTTTATGCGCGGTGCCACGCACCCCGAGGGTTTACGCGCGATTTATGCGTGTGCGTGCGCGACGACGTTGGTGCACGCGGTGAAATTTATAAGCGTAGAACGCGCACACGTCTCTCTCTCCGTTGTAGGAGAGATACTTTTATGCCCGAGGAGCGCCTCGCGAGCTGCAGATGAGTATCGGCAGATACACACGCTTTCTCCCTCTCCCTCCGTCTCTTTCTTTCTCGCCCGATGGAATCTACACGATTTGTGTTTCGCCGATTCTCTTAGATGCAGCTCGTGAGCGGTTTCACGCACTTGACTCGGTAAGGTCAGGGCGTGATACGTAAGCTTTGTTTCGGAGTAACTCCCGTTATAAAGTACAGGGATAGACAGGAAGTATAGGTATCCGTTGCGAAAGGCCTTGATTTCTTAAATTATATGCTTAAATGGACTGGAGGAAATCTTATGAGTGGCCGGAGGTAATTAAAAACTTCAGACGATTACTTGACCACGTCTGGCAAGTTCTTGCGTTTAAACTCACGACGCTTTGACTCTGGTTCTACAAGTGATCTAACAAAGAAATTACGAGGGGCTTTAATAAAGAGTTGATACATAAGTGAGTTGACAAATAAATAAGTTTCATAAATTAAAGTCAAAAGTATAAAGATTGAGAAGTAAGATTGACGAGTTGACAAATAAATAAGTTACATAAATTAAAGTCACTCGTGTGCCAACTGTTTATTAAAGCTCCTTGTAATTTCTTTGTCAGATCACATGAAAATGACCACACAAACCATGGTCGAAACGTTGTCCTTTTAAACACAAAAATTTGCCAGACATGGTCGAGTAATGTTCTGAAGTTTTTATATGTTTAAATTGGGGTCCGTCAGTGTCCTCGATCTTAGACGCACGCCGCGCAAAGACAAGACCGCACGAACGATTGTACGTAAAAGATTTTTATGTTAAGCGAGAGACTTGCCGTAAAGTAAACTCTTAAGTGAGAGGTAAAATTATCCAATAGACAGCAGATGAGGATGTTCTCCGATAGCAAAAATCGAATTATAACTGTGTTGTGATACTCTCGTTAAAAAAAAAGTTCACCCCGAAGATTTCTGGACGCCTTGATTGCGACGAGGTAGCAATCTTCCCATGCACGCGATGGTGCAATAAGGTTTACCGGCGTTTGTTGTTCGAGGCTGCGGCTACGAGGATGAGTTACGGTGGGATATTAACTACGCGTGAGAGGATAAAGAGATTTTAAGTCCGCGGCAATAGCGCGCTCTTTCCGTCTCCTTTTTCTTATCTCGCGCGAATTATGTGGTTGCGCAACGTCGTTCCAAAGTTAAATAAAGCGCAACGTCGTCGGGGATTTCTCTCTTAAAAGGGAAACGTCGACACAATTGGTAAAACAGTAATCGGCAAACCGGAATGGTCTCCTTGAAAGTCAAGCACTTGTACGCCCGTCGTCGCGTAAAGCACACGCATGCGCGCGACGCGCGAGAGATTTCAGAGTACGACCGCGAGAACGTGTTTATTCGAGCGCATTACATAAATATCGCGCGACAAGTGCGAGAGATTATTAATTGATATGAAACAAGAGCGGAATGGATGTCCGCTCGCACGGTGATCGCTCTATCTCGCTCGAAATCGCGGCTGCAGGACCGCTCGTCGCGACGGAGCGATTAATTAAATTAATCGACCAGAACTTGACAGTATATGTATTTCTGCGGTTCAAACGCGCGATCGTAATTCCGATTTTATTTGTCGCTCGTGTATATCGTTCTATAACGTTTATTACCTTTGCGACTGGCCGACGAATACATAATTTCATCTCCCTCAACGTCGCAGTCGTGCAAATCGCGGCACTAAGATTAATAAACACTTGAAAAGGGCCAAAACCCATGGCCGAAACGTAGTGTTACAGTGAAGAAAACTTTCCTGTAGCCAGTTGTGTCGGATTATTCAACCTATAGGAAAAGGCCAATAGAACGAGTTAGGAAAGGGTCGCAAAATTTAAATAAAGACTAATCCATTACATTTAATATGATAGATTGAAACACAATAGTTTTACAAAAGATTAGTCTTTATTTAATTTTTGCGACCTTTCAGTAGCTCGTTCTATTATTGGCCTTTTCCCGTATGATTTTGTAAAAACACGAGCCTGTTTGATTACTTATAGGTTCAACCTAATTGTTAATTAATCACTGGCGATTCAATATTCCAAATTTTGCTTAAGATTAATCAACTGGAATTTACCTCCTTACAGCGATCCCATTCGCCGCGATACATTTTTTACTATACGTAAGTCATTGACTAGCTTTTCCGTATCTGCGGTGCTTTAGAAAACACATCCAGACTGTATCTGGACCACATCTCGACTGAGAGATCAAGACCTTATCAATTCGGTTGACACACGTATATTATTGGTAAATGAGAATTTGTTCGTCAACGGCCCGGGTTTTCACGTGGAATTTCGACATGAAAACGCCGCTCCCGCGGATATACACGTCTCTCGTAAGAAGGCACTTTATACCTGATGCCTGCGGTTGCGTGGCATCAACATGACAGCCGCAACGCGTTTCGAAACGCGTTACGTGACACGAGCCAATCTTGCCACGCGATATGCTCCGCGCGCGGCTCAATTCAACGCCCGAGTCGAGGGCACTTTGGCTACTGATACCAGCCACTTCGCCTCGTCATTAGCACCTACGACGAGGGGAGGAAAAAAAAGACGGCGAGAAGACGGACGCTCCGGCCGGCCGTATCCGGCAATCTTGGTCTCGCGCCTTCGCCAGCTGATGCACTTATACCCGGGTGCACCGTCTGCATCTCCGATGTGCTTACGCGTTCCGAGTACGCGTAATTGCGCGCATAATTTAAGGGCGCGGCACATGGATATACGACTGTCGGGAAAAGCGTTGCAACGGCCGAAGGATACGCGCCTCACCCTCGAGGGGAAGAGCCCGGGGAAAGGGGACACAAAGGAATACAGATGCGCGGAAGGAGAACGAAGGCGAGATACGCGCCAAGATGCAGAGAAACACAAAGAGCTACCCGCGCGAAAGGTGAGGGGAGCGAATCGGTGATGTAGTAGGTGACGGGGAAAAAGGAATGCGAGCGCGGAGGTGATACGGTGACGAAGAGAACGGCGGAGGGAACGGAGGATAACGAAGGAACTAACGGGGGAAACGGACGCATACATCGCGGGATGTAGAAAGGGGACGCGGAGGCGCGAGAGATACGGAGAAAGGAGGGCAAACGGTGGCTGGGAGAAAGAAGGAGGAAGAAAGAGGGACGGGCACTTTGAGAAAACCGATCCATTCGTCAGCGGACGATTAAATTGATAGCTCGCCACCACGCGAACCGTCCGAGATACCGGCTCGTTTCTCGACGCCCGTCGGCTACAAAACCGCGTCTCCTGTGATCTCTCTCTCTCTCTCCCTCTCTCATTTTTAAGATTTTAAAAAACATGTTGCCAGAGCATTTAAGAAGTAAACTAGAAGTAGTAGGTAGTGGAAGAGTACGACAAACTAGACTGGCAGGAGATATTGTAATTCGATTTCGTAAGACCGGAAGTGCGCAAAAAAGTATGTTCTACGAAGGAGTGAAAATGTACACGCACCGGCATAAATGCTGGCCCTATCCTTGTGAGGTGCACGCATACAACTAGAGTCCCTGTAGTTGTGTGCGTGCACCTCACAAGGATAGGGACAGCATTTATGCCGGTGCGTGTACAATGTGTTACCAACCAAAATAAGGCAGTGTGAAAAGATTGAATCATCGAAAAGAGTGTTAACAGAATACGTTGCAACAAATGTATTGAGAAAGCTAAATAAATATCAATCTCTCTCTCTCGCGCGCGCGCCCCGCGTGCGCTTTTTCACGCGTATGCAAGAGTTTTAAATCATTTAAGAACGGAAACGAAAAGAGGACCTTCTTGCCCGGCGTTTGTTACCGAGCCAGAGCGCGGCTGAGTTATCACGGCGGGTGCGGAGCCTTGCGATAATTCGTGCGACGTCGAGCGCGCTGCATCGGTGATGCAAACGCCTGGGCGTCGCGAAGCGAGCGAGCGCGCTGCATGCACCAATCGGCCGCGAGACGTTGTTTTAATTTAGAAACAATTAAGGCGATGCAAATGCAAACGCACCCGCTGCGTTAACCTCTTAATGGGTTCTCGCGCTACTCCCAATTTACGAGCGCTTAAACGCCCGATACTTCCAGCGCGAACGCGAGTCTCGCTTCAAGAGCCCAGTTCCTTCGCGGAATCTGGTGTCGCCTTTTGTCGAGCGTTGTAAATACAGCGACGCGCGGAGCCGCTCAACACCGAGATATTTAATGCGAGACTTAACCGAAAGTCATTTCAGCTTCTGACAATGGACCTCGCTACAAATGCACCTGTCACCGGAGAAAGAGAGAGAGAGAGAGACTACAAAAAACTCTCACAGCCGCTGAATTTATTACACGCACGCTGATTCTTTGGATTTATCTACAACGTTTCGTTTTTGAGACTCATAAGGTTTCCCTAACGCGTTTTCAAATAGATGCGTGCACTCGCGCGCGGTTCGTCGTTCTTTTCCTCATTCTTCCACAGCAGTCTCGTTCTTCTCTTCAATTCGAGCGCGACTAGTCTGAACTAGCTACGACCCTCCAGAAGCGAGAGAAGGAGGCTACGGTTTCCCTCCAAAAAACCCACTTAGGGTCAATTAGCGCGGGGCACAAGTGGGCGAGAACGGGGGAGAAAAAAAAGGAAGGAATTCGAGAACAAGCGAACGTGAAACGGGGCCTCGGTCCCCGTGAATGGAGACGTCATCGCGCGTGGCTCTGATTGGCCGTGCGTAGAGTGGCTGGAACACGAGACGTTGACGAGTGAAAAGGGACCTGGACGAGTCGGGGAGGCACGGGATGGGGGCCTGCTGCCGCGGGACGACAGAAGGGAGAACCCGTAATAAATACATGGGAGGTGTAATGGGGCGAAACCTGATAGCCGAGCTCGCCGCGATGTCTGCGGTGTCGCGTGGCAAAGCGCCTATGATGTCCGGAAAGTCGAAGATTACTCGGTCGAGTATCGAGTTGTCGATTAGATTAGCGATTCCTGCACGTGCACCGTTTCGTCCCGCGCAACTGTCGTTTCTATAGACAGTTTACACGTCTCGGCAAATTTGTCTTTTTCTCCACAAAGGAACTAATTGAAAAACAAAAACAATTTATCATTGAAAGAAACAAAACGACTGATCTCTTTCGCGAGGTCGTATCTCGATTTTACGCAATTTTGCAGAACAAGCGTTCAAGCGCACAAAAATCAGAAATTGCGTAAAATCGAGATACGACCTTGCGAAAGAGATCAGTCGATAAAGTATTTTCGTTTCTGCATTAAAAATCGATAACTTTATACGAAAACAGAGCTCGGAAGACGGATATGCGGTACATGATTTACATTTTAAACATCGTAGAGCAAATTTTACGTTCAGATCAACGTTTCAAGTCTGTGTAGTTTCGTTTCGAAACGTCACAATTCTGTTCCTCAATGATAATGAAAATTTCCATATGTCGAGGGGAAATAAGGACATCGCTAAAGGATCAGACTCGGCCGTCTCGGCTGGCTTTCTCGATGCAAATTTACGCTACTCGATACGAGCGATCCGCTTCTGGCGTCGTAATATCGCGCATTTACTTGTGTTTGAAGCGCGCTGACGAAGGACCGCGGAGAGTCTCTTCAGCCGGTCGATCCCCCGGGTGTCGAAGACGAGCAGCACCGTCTCGAGAGTTAATGACACAGCTGGCTAAGCCAAGGTACTTTGGTGCGGTATCCATCATTCAAGAGTGTATCCACGAGAAAGCGCGGATCGATAGCGGGAAGATCGACCGATTACAAATAATTGGTGTCGATCGGGCTGCGACTTTCTCTCTCTCTGTCTATCTCTCTTTCTTTATGCAACGAAAGAAATCGACCAGTCCTCGGTGTAATTGGCGGGTTGGCACCGGCACGAACGATCGCGACGTATTTGGCGCGTAACCAAGGCTCCGAAAGGCTCAATTTGTTTAAGCCCGACGAATGTCTATCTACCGCCGCCGTTTAAAGTGCAAGATTTATGGTGCGAAGGGGAAACCAAATTGTGTTGTCGAACGTAGTAGAAATATCACGAGTGTAATCGTTGGTAATTATTGCCTGCCGATTGACTACTTACGATTGATCGATCGAGCAAACATTTTATCTCTCCTACGATCCAAGATATTACTTAAGAAGAAAATGTTTTCGAAAATACTCACTTCTCGCAGTCCTACTTACCATATATCAATCGAATTCCAATTAGGTGGCGAGTGTGGCGCAGAGAAATGTGCGCTGCTTGGTAAACGAATGAACGAAAAGATCCGAGTTCAAATCCACGGACACCGCTGGTGTTTTTTCGGAATCTTCCGAAGGGAAGTGGCAACCACCGAGAGTATCTTGCCCCACACATACCCCTTCAGGGTGTGCCATTCCAGATGGGAGGTTTCCTTCGGCAAAATTAGCAGCCTACCGGAGATAAAGTAAAACCAAATGCTCGAAGTACCAGAACGAACTGGATAAAACAGGCTTTAAGCCTAATACACGAGGAAGAAGAAGAAGAAGAAGAATTCAATTATTCAATATCCAGTATCTCACGTGTAATTAAAGGCACAATCAACGAGATTGTTTTCAACGATGGGACCGTTTTAAAAATTCACAGACAGCCATCCCTTCTCGAGCTTATCTCCTTTATCTCTTCCTTCCCTCCTCTCTCGCGGCGGTGTCGCGTCTTACCGAAAAGCGACTCCTCGTGAAAACAGTCGGCGGTGAATCTGGATTTATAGAGGGGCGCTCGGGAGACGAGGTGTTGGGTTTCAATTAAATATGATCGATGAAGAGACCCTTTCCGTCGCGGCCGGATTCCCTCGGGGATACCGAAGGACACGAGAGGGACGGGGCGAGCGATAAATATTTCCGCCGCTATTTGTTTGCACGGTGCCGCGCGTATACTTTTCCACGTGCGTTCGTGCCAGACCTACTGCGGTCAGTCCGACGCGACGTGTCTCTGCAGGCGCCGTATAACGTGGGATGCATCAAGGAGATTTAAACGACGCGCGCAGATCGCCGCGGCGCGTTGCGATGTTTAGATTCTACGCTGATTTAATGTCGACACGTTCCCGCGCGGCGAATCCGCGACGCATACGCGCTCGCACCCCGGGTCTTCATCTTTCGCTCACTGCAAATTCGCGGCATAAAACGCCGCTCGAGGAAAATGGAGCAAGCGCCTGATGATATTCTCCTGTTATTCCACGAGCCTACGTAAACACGCGTCATATTTTACGCGGTGCTTTTACGCGAAATAACGCGAGATAACGTATATAATTAATCGTTTTCACCCTTCTGCAATATGTAAAAGCGCACTCGAAGTTGTTTGCCAGACTCAATTTTAACAAATGTTTTTTTAAATGCCACACATTTAATGTAAAATAAGTTCAACATAAAACACTGACTTCGGGACTTCGTTTGAATCTATCATAGAAAAGCTATCGAAATTAGAAATTCTCGAAATTTTATAATTAATATTTCATAATATAAATCAGGATCTTATGATTAAATTGTAGAATTTTCTATTTTATTACTGCAAAGACTGCTGAGCTTTACGCTCCCGGTTTGCCAAACGATTGCACGCGACAATGTTTGTATGTCCATTCCTTTCAATTTTCATTAGCTGCGTTCAGCAGAAACAGCTACTTTGCAACTATTGTAAAACTCCCGAATCTGATTGGCGTATGCTCTTAATTACAGCAGGATCTAAGAGCATACTCCAATCAAATTTACGAATCTTACAACAGTTGTAGAGCAGCTTTTCCTGCCGAACACAGCCATTATTCCCGAAAGCTGACGGCCGCGAGAGAAAGCGGACAATTTAATGCAGTGCTGAAACTGTTATCACAACATGTGCGTATGCAACAGGAAAAATTATTTGACGACGTAAACTCGCCAAGTAGTTTATTTAATAACTCATTCCATTTGGAATGGCAACACTGACAGAAAAAAATGGTTGTAGTTACCACAATCTCACTGCAATTTATATTCATTTTAGGAGCTAACCACATTCTTTCAACTGCGTAAGTTATGGTTGACCTAACAACACGGAAAAAACAATGTAGCTGCTGTAGCTAAAACTTAGCAAAATAGGGACAGCTAATATTTTAGTTGTGATAGCTCAATATTTTGCTACTGTGCCTATTGTATTAGGTGCGACAGCAAACGGTTTGCTGTCGTAGCAAAATATTGAGCTATCACAACTAAAAATATTAGCTGTCCCTATTTTGCTAAGTTTTAGCTACAGCAGCTACATTGTTCTTTCCGTGAATGTATTATAGTTCTCATAGACACAATATTGGTCCATGCAAAGAAGTAATATTCCCCGCTTTTTATTATACATTGCGTTCACTATGTTCACTATGTACACAGAGAGAAAAAAATAGTCATTTTTGGACCCAACCATATTTTTATAATTCCTCCAACGTAATTTATGGTTGACCTAACAATATTATAGTTCTCATAAACACAATATTGGTCCATGCAATTATAAAAATATGGTTGGGTCCAAAAATGACTATTTTTTTCTCTCAGTGTACAAGACGATAAATTCGAGAAAGGAGAAGATAACTTTTTCTATCAAAATGCGTTGTTTGTAACGTTAGAATTCAAACTAATTTCCGAAAGTACTCCACATATCATCGAGATTGCGACACGAGAGGGGGGGGGGCAGATGAAAATCGCGAAAATCCACGTAAATAAATCACAAATTTCGCGCACAAGCGGAAACGTCAGGCGCGGTGTCTCGTGCGTTTAAAAATCGCTCGCTATATTCCGCTCCGGAGCGTTTACGAGCGGTCTCGCGCGCACGTCTCGCCTGGGTTTTGTGTGACGAGGAGGACGCGTGACGATATCCAGATGCTCAGCCCGTAACTCTAACGACAACGAGATTAAAGAGGGACGTTCCAAGGCGTCGCGTCACACGGCGTCGGTGACGGCGCAATTAACACGGCATCGATTCGCGCCTCGTGCCGGAGAGAGGGGAGAAGAAAAAGAAAGGGGGGAAAAAGAGACAAACGCACCGGTGATTTCGTGTGGGTGCGACCGTCCCTCGGGGTACCACCTGCTGGCCGGCCATTCATAAAACCCGCTATTATACGAGCGAATTCGCTCGTAAACGTGGACAAATGAGAGGCTAATCCGATATATCAATTGGCAGCTTCCAATAAATTCGATTATTAATCGGCCGTCCGGGACGCGCCGGCCGGAAAGGTAATGGGCCGCCGCGATAATTTATGAATCCTTATCGTCGCCGTGAGAATCCACTTGGAGCGCAGTTTGTCGCGTTCACGGGTTAATTAGCGACGTGGTGCAGAATCGCTCCGGACGCGAGAGATTAGGCGCCGCTTTTTGCCCCTCGCGAGACTAATGGACCGCCGAAAGCCGCTGGCTCGCGTCGTGGACGATCGAGCCGGCTGCGATAATCTGCTTTTCGAAAAGTTACGCCGCGAGACTTTATTTCCAATTTATCGCTCGCATGCAAAAAGTTCATTTCGTCGTTTCTGAACATTAAGGAACACAAAAATGAGAGGCAAACGCGGCTTTCTCTGTTGTTAAAATTAATGCAAGCTTTCAATTATAATTGGAATTACTAGGTGTAATCATAACTCGAATGATATTCTGTTTTAGCTTGACCTTAGAAGCTTGCAAAGTTTAACAGAGCATATCGCAATAAAAATAAAATTAATAATAATATGAGAGCAATAAAGTAGAAAAATTTTTAATGTTGACTATAAAGAAGAACTTATAGATTGAAGGAAAAAGAAATAGAAGTACGTACCTCAAGTTGCTAAAACTTTACTCGGAAATGACGCATAATGTCCTAACGCTTTAACGGACAATCTTGCAAATGCGCGCGGCTGAATAAAAATACGAGGTGTTGCATCGCAGGCACTAAACCGGTAGTCATAAATTTCATGGGAGGACATGACGCGGTAAAAAGCGATCCCGTTCCGCGTCCCAATTCTTTTGGCACGATGATCGGTAATAATTCACGACGATCATGGCTGGATGGGCGATAATGCTAGTTCGGCGCGGGACGTTTTCGAGAGGGGTGTTTACGCCGTCTGTTTCGCGCGGACGCTCGACAGCGGCGGGTCGATCGATCATCACTTAATGAGCAACGAAGCGGGACGATGAGAAATGAAGTAATTAGCATTCCAAAGGGGGGGGGGGGCCCTCTCGTCCGAATCCCTTTCTTACGGGACGCCAGAACTCCCTGGCCGTCGAATTAAAGCGTTCGACAAAATGCGACGTCTTCATTCACGCGGAAGCGCCGCGGACGTTGCCGCAAGAAATTGAAATGTCCCCGCGGTGCAAGAACGGTCAGCGACACGCGAGATTAATTGACGCGGCGAGAGGATACGCCCGACGCAGAACGCGGGAGGAAGTGTAATTGCAGACGAAGCAAACGAGGCGTGACAATATATCGCTTCCCACTCGAAGACGAGCCGGAAGCAATGCAAATGGCACTTGCGCGTACGCGATTTGTATCGTTCGGTACACTTGACAATTAATCCCTCGAGATTGCATTTGTCAAGCGGTACCCGCGAGTACACTCTTCCGAGCTCTCGGAGTGGCGAAACTCTATGAAAAACAGCGGAGAGCGAGTGTACGAAACGGCGACGTACACATCTATTTGTCAGCCTTCATGCGTGAGGAGAAAGTCACGTTTGCTTTTTCCAAAACGCGTCATCATCGTAAATCATAATCAGCTCTAAGAAGGGTAGTCCGAATGCTTTCTAAAATGTAAAGATCACTTAAGTGCCTTTTGCCTACGCATATATATCTCCCTGCGGCGCGCTACAAGTGCTTTTAGCGAGTTATAAATGAGGTGTGAATTTCGAGTTGAGAGCGAATCTCCAAAGTCAAATACGCACGCGAGAGTGACCTAGAAACCTTATAAAAAGAATAACGTGACGTAATGAATCAGCTACGTAAAGTGGCGTCGGTGTATCTACGCGAGAGGAAGCTTGCGTATCAACCTTCCCATTATTCATTGCCTGCGCAGATTAGCCCCGTAACACGCATCGCCAATTATCATAGGCATCGGCAATGCCGACGACTTTAATTGCCGAACACGTTCGAGAGCCATCGTCCGCCATCCGAGATTTATCGAGAGGCGCCCGATAAAACGCGCCACGCACAAATTGGTTTACCGCAGCGGCGTTGCCGCGCGAGGGCGCGGTCCAGAATCACTTCCGAAATTGAATATCCGCTGGCGTCGCGAACAAGGCGGCGCGGAAAACAAGGGCGGGAAAAAGATCGGCAGTCCTCGAGCGCGATAATCACGACGAGAGATTTCCTGGCCTTCGGCGCGCGACGGCTTCTTCTTCCGCCTCTCCTGGGACGAACGCGTCAATCGCTCGCCTGCGGAGGTACTTACGACCGATATATCTCGAATCGAATGGAGAATACGTGTTTCGCCCTCGCCCCGGGACTGATACCGAGCACCGCGATCAGGATCGAAACGATATTCGCAGATACCGATACCTGACGAAGCTAATTTATTTTAAAAAAATCCACGTGTATTTTATTCCTCATTGACCGACTAGCTCTTCTTCTATCTAGTCTTACATTATTTTTGGAGAACGCGCTCGAGGCTCGTTCATTGTCTTAATGGCAACAACAATTGTTCGGAGTTTCCCTGATAAAATGGCAGGTTGCCTTGCGAAAAATAAGGATTTTTTTTTCAAAACTCTAGTGTTGCCTGAGCGTCCAGAGCAAATAGCTTTTATTTGAGCAAAGCGTGCCATCGCTCAAGAAATTTATCAAAATGAAGCGAAAAGTAAACGGAGACAAATATCAACTCATTAAAATTTGTAAACTGAAGATTGGAAACTCTTAATATTTGTCATTTTAACGAGAAACTCTCTCCGCCGTACTCGTCAAGATTTTCTTGCCATGATTAACATTTTTATTTAAAGATTTTATATTTATAAAAAAAAAAGAAAAACGTATATATAATTGAGGAATAAACAATAATACTTAAGCGACACATTATAAATGATAACGAAGTAAAATTTCCTAAAGCATGCTACACGGTGTCCTATCTATTTCGCAATTATCGTTGCACATGTACAGTGCAAATAAACGACAATGTGCCATAAACATTTATCTTACGATGCTTAATTTCTTGTTTTCGGCTATTGTCTCTCCTTTCGTCTCGTACGTGGAAAAGATTCATAAGAGATATTAAAAATATCAAAGCCTTTTTTTCTCCAAAATTTAATTAAAAAATTAAAAGAGGCTTCTCCTCGAAGCAAAATTTGTCTCTGTCTGTAACATGACGTTAAAATATCGCTCGTTTGCGATATGTATAGGCGAATTGAGATACCTATAGGCTATATATTAAATTTGGTGACTAAACTTCGAGAAAGTGCAATAGCTCCGAACACGGAGCGCCGGCTATTTAGACGCGAAACCATAATCATTAATAATCTCGCTCGTTCCTCGCTATCGGAATTGCAAAACAGTAATCTAAGAGCCAAGTTTCTAAACTGCCGCGGCCAATATTCTTCCGAGAAAAACACCGTGGCGCTTAGTCGGTCGGACAGCAGCTTTTATGCAGATGCGCGCTACGCTCATCAATCTGCGGGCAATGCGCAGAGTATCTCGGAATGCCCACGCATCTCTTTTTTTTTTATCTACGAGGACTCTCTAACACACCTTTCGACTTTATCTTAACGAAAATGTCGAGAGGCCAATCATTTCTCACACAATTATACAGGTTCATTTATTACACGTATGCTTTTCGCAATCGAAAAGACAATATCTTAGCCTTAAGCCTAATGGAATCAAGAAGATGCTGCATTCATACGTCATTAATTTCATTTAATCGCGTTATATTATATATGTATCTTCTGAATTGATTAAACGAAATACAATTCTTCCCAATTATAAATTAACGAGCAAATACTTGATTAATATTACATCTTTTTTTTGCGATTCAGTGTAAAAATAAAAAGCACGATAATCGTATAATAATTAGCCCACTTGCTTGATGAAATTGAGAACAATTTGCATTCGAAAAAATGAAGGTTGACCCATGGATCTAGGAATATCTGGACGGAGCGTACACTGAAAAAAATGTCTGGTTGAATATGGCCGAACCAGATAATTCCTGTAGGATTTACCAGAATTTCTGTAGGATTTACCAGAATTTCTGTAGGACTACAGAAATTCTGTAGGACTACAGGAATTATCTGGTTCGGCCATATTCAACCAGACATTTTTTTCAGTGTACTTGCGCGGAGATGAAGCCTGAGAGGCAAGGGGTATACACGAGGGGGAAACCGCTGACTAAAATCTTGTACACCAATGCCCATTAATGCCCCAGTGGGCATTACGTTATCTTATTATATCTTATTTTATCTTTATAATGCCCCAGCAAGGCCTAATGCCCAAACTAATGCCCAAAAATACCTAGTAATACCCAGTAATGCCGCAAATCTGTACACCACGTGCCCTCAGCGGTTCCCCCCTCGGGTATACGTGAACAACCAAGATGGTGGTGACGGTGTACTAGACTATATTTCGTGACACAGCCTTAGTTCTAAGGACATAGCGTACTAGGTGTATGAACAACCAAGATGGCCGCAATGAATGTCTCTCTCACTTCTCAAGCTTCACTCCCCTCGTCCAAAAGAGTACCTTATGCTCCGTCCAGATATTCCTAGGTCCATGGGTTGGCCAGGCTCAGTCTAGAACGTGCGTAACGACGTCTCGACGCGTTTCCCGGGATAACTTTTCACGCGCGAGAAGGGGATGCGCGGACCAAGAAAGTAGAAGAGAAACGAGACGAGAGTATTCTCGGGACCAATTACCGCGACGTATCGCGCGACGGGGTTCCCGGCGTGCTCGCCCACCTTTTATCCGGTCTGCCTCCTACGTGATTTCCCTGCTCGTCTCTAGAATTTCAACCGCCGCACGTAGCTAACCGTACGTCGGCGCGGCGCTACCCCCGTTGTGAGAATCGAATTTGCGATTCCGCGCCGCGACGCAACTTTTCCCGCGGTCTTCCGCCCCAGCCCCTCGCCGGGCTGACGCCACGAGGGCCCACAACTCGCGCCGAAGACGCGTCTTGCAACTCGATTTCGCCGGGAACAGGGTCGGAATAATTTTTCCATACCAACTTGGCCGCGCGCACGCACCACCCCCCGCAATATCGGCCGCGCAGACGAACGGGAGCGAGGGCGGTCGTGTTATCTGCGAAATATCGGCACGTAACGAGAACACGGCGCGCGAGGAACGGGAAGTTACGTCGTGTGATCGACCGTGGCGAATTCGTATATTCTGACGCCGCAGGCACCTCGGGCCGCGGCGTTTTCCGTCGAGATTTCTCATTTTTTACCATACAGACATGTACGTGCCACGTCGGGGGTGACACTTTTCTAATCTACACACGACAATTTCACGAGGACTGTTCGTTGCGCGAAATCAAATGGTACACACGTTTAATTGTGTTTAATCTTTTGGTATTTAAAAAAAAATGAAACTATCCATGCCGGTCTCTCCGTGCAACTATCGAAAAACACGATAATCTGGGAAACACGTAGCACAGAACCGGGCGACATGAGGATCGTTGCGTACAAGAGAACCGTGTTTAAGGCCGTTGAACCAGAGGAACGAAGACCACGGTCGAGCTTGCAATTGTTCGATTGCGTCCCGACGCGTGCCCTCTCGCGCACGCTGGCCTTAATTTGACGGTGACTCACTTTCTCGCGCGCGCCAGACGAATATTATTATACTAATCGGCATCCGCAACCTTTCTCGAGTACCCCGACCAGGCATTGCCCTTTTCCGCCGCGGAGCTCTTCGAATGTCGCGTCGGGAGCGAGGCCGGAACGGGTAATCGGACGGAGAGCTGTGTCTATGGCTATTCTTATCCTCGAGATGGAACTACGGAATCGCGCCTTTCCCCTCCGTGTAATTCCATAATGATTACTTTGCTAATCCTATGCTAATCCGTAATCGACCGTTTCGATACGTTCGCGGCTGCGTGCACTGTTCACATTTTACTAGTAATCATGAAAATGTCGTGTTTGTACAATAGAATGTAGAATTGGCTACGCCACGCTATGGAGTAATTGAATAGAACCGAGATATCCGGTATCATTTGCATAAGAGCTCATGGAATATAAATGACGTTTGTCGAACATTTAGTAAGCACTCGCGCAGCCTCGAAATGGTGCAAATTAAAACGTTATGTCCTTTGACACTCTAACTTGTTGGTAAAATTTTTATGATACTAGAGATTACAAAGCGCGCCGTTTACTCTTCGGCATTTGTATATTTTAAAAACTTTGTATGCATGCAAAGAAAATATTGCGCAACATCAATTTCAAAGAAAAGGTCATTTATCACTCACCGATACGATTCTCAATGGCAGAGTCTACATCGTTGACTGCATACGTTAAACTGTAAAAATACAATGTATATGATTATTATAAAATAATTATGTAAAATCGAAATCATTGTATTGAATATTTTATATAATATTTTTTAATGTAGGCATTTATTAAAATAATTATAGAATACTCAAAAAGTTTTTCCTTTTAAATATAAACCCGCAACATTTTATACGTATAGTTTGGTCTGTAACGCTTATTCGAAACCTCGTTCGAATAATTTGAATACGACAAAACCAGAGAACAGACTCTTTATTTTGCACAAGTAGCAAACAATATAAAAATGTAAAGCACCTCACGACTTCTCCGCCGTTGCCCGATGCCGCCGAAGCCACCTCCTCCTCTCAGATCTCTTTGTTGCACTCACACAACATTCACTCGCGAAAATCACCGATCGCGCGAAATTTCGGGCACTCCCGTACGCGATGTGAAATACCGCGAAACGCACGACATATTTCTGTCTTACAAATTACTCAAGCTAAGAACTTGCATTTTCGATTTGGAAGAAGACAATGGATAAATAACTTTTAAATTAGCGATATAAAACGCAACGCGAGCATCGAAATCCAAGCACAATTTGCGGTAAAGAAGTAGTTATTAGTCTACAACGAAACGATATTTTACAATCTTTATTGTCATTCAATCTAATCCTCGAAATAAAGCCAATCAGGATTTAGCCTGATCTAAAACTCCGCAGCCTTATTGGTTCTCGTAAGCAATCCAGTAGGAAAAATAGTATCGTGTGCCGTTGGCTTCAGTCTCGTGAAATCTACGCCGATAAAAGCCGTCGCTCGGACGTGCAAATCATTTTTCGTTACAAGTTAGAGAAACTTAATAATTAGTCGATGAACGTTACTTATTGTTAACTAAACGTGTACGAATCAATAGCCCCGAATTTATATCCCCACATCCGCGAACGCGATCGTGTCTTGGAAACCGATAACGCAAAATTAATAGACGCACGGAGCGATTCTCGCCACTGCCTGCCGGCTCGACGCTCGGCAAGCGAATGATAGCGCGGTGACCTTCGCGTAAACAATGGCCCGCGTGCGTCGTACGATACCGCGCAAGGAGAAAAACAACAACGAACGTTGAGAATTCGTTGTCCCTACGAAATAAAAAATTCTATACCTAATATTTCAAATTACTTTGTGACTACAGTTTGCGTATCATTCTGCGGACTTATTGGTATTGATTAAATTAACGATCAATTCTGTTCAATCGAGAAAATGCTTCGAAACAAAAATCGTTGTTACTTAAATTCCAATTACTAAGATTAGAGATTTTACTTCAATAGTTGATGTATACAAATGTAAATTTCTAAATTGCAAATCTTCATTCATTATGGGTAAAGTATCAAATTATTTGCTTTGATAATAATATAAATTAGTAATAAATACTTTATTAGAAATAGCATTGCGCTATTTGGTTTTAATTTATATTTATTCATCTTTTTCACACGTTACGATTTTCTTCGTGTGAAGAAGACGCAAACGTCAGATTACGTGTCGGCATCGCGGAAAAGAGGCCTCAACTGTTCGATATTAACGACAGTCACACCGGTAACATCTCTTTTTTAGAAAGGGATAATTATCGGGTACAATCGTTAATAAAATTTTGAAAAATGTAAATTCTAATTGGAATTGTACAAAGGAATTAAGGAAAACATATCAAAGAAAAAAAAAACTTTCACGATGTCCGAAATTACGATTTACATCACCGTGACTATCGAACTTTAATTCCGTACGAGAACAGGAAATGTTGTAAAAACGTTTTACCGATCTCTCCAAGTTGCGCTTCGAGCGATAAGGGAAGGTTAATGACGACAGCGAGCGGAGGGAAGTCCGGTGGTGGAAAAAGAAAACGTAGGAGAGGGATGCGCGCGGATCTTCCTGTGTGTTTTCGCGGTTTTTATACACTGTCCACTCCCCATCGTTACCTACCTCACGAACGAGCCGTTCGCGCAATAGCAGTTAACGACCGCGTTATCTCGGGATCGCCAATTTGTACACGGCACGGTCTTTGAGTAACAAGGGGCCCAAGCAACGTGGCGTGAAAGAATATCGAATAGAAATGTCGTTCCCGATAAATGTCAGGCATAAACGACGGCCTTAGGCAAGCCGGTCTTATCCCACTTGCGTCATCCCGCTCTCCTCATCGTCGACCAACTTCGCGCATCGCGAAGTCACTCAGAAATTTACTCGCACGTGCATAATTGCGGGCCCGCCAATCTCCCCGCGATTAAGTCCCCGAGAATCCGCGAGAAGAGACGCCGTCCGTTAATTTCCGGAACGAATCGTCGTCAAAATCTCGGCGGACAGTCGAACGCGACGAGTTAATCGTGGCAATTGTAAAAAATAGAAGCCTTTTCCAATGGCACAGCGTGTAATTTAATTTCGTCAGTAAGGAACACGATTTCCGATAAATTGCGAGCGTTTATCCCGAGCTCTACTTTTCAGCCACGTCACGACTAGCTCCGAATGAATCGCAACGATCATTGTGGCCGTTCTTAATCGAGCGTATACCGATTGAACGTCTTCCGCGCGAAATGGGGTTTACGAGCATTTCACGGGCGAAATGGAACGAACTCGCTGTTTCGCGAGAAAATCGCGCTCTCCGCCTGCAAAGCCGCCGTCACTCGAGATGCTAAGGGGATCCTAAAGCCGTCTGTTTTATCGACATTCTTTGTTGGAAGTAATCTTTTGATTGGCTTTATAGAAATGCAAAACTCTTTTACGGAACTAAAGTGCGCAGCAAAATCTAGACTATGCTGGTGGACTTTATATCAAAATCGGAAAAAAATTAAAAATTGTACTAATTCTTGGTACGCTTGACGACAATATTTGCTTGATACAAGAATTCTACAATAAATGTATACAAAACAGGG
>NW_011967245.1:3783179-3792571 GCF_000949405.1 Vollenhovia emeryi | reverse complement strand
TATCATATATAGTAATTGCGATGTTTTAAACAGTTTTAAACAGTAGTTTAAAACTGTCTAAAACAGAAATGTTTAAAACAATGTCTATTGTTTTAAACCAGTTTTAATCGTACAGTTTTAAACACATTGTTTAAAACTTGCCAACCCTGAATACAAAATGAGACCAGCCTACTCTAGGGACAACGTATAAGAACAATATCGTGCAATTAGAACTAAGATTAATTGCCTAGAAAAAAAGTTTACTTCTAATAAACGCAAGTCCAGAAATTCAAGTCTAGAAGAAGAGAAAAAGAGCAGTATGGCGTGTAGAAATAGTTGCTGGCTTTTTTGAGAGGGGTCGCTGCCAAACATCTGTCAGATTGTCAGTAAAGCCATGGTGTTGACGATGCTAGAATTCGATCCAAAATCTCGGCCTGAGCAATGTGTAGCTAATTGCTGCTTTTTCGTAAAAGTTGCACATTGATTGGCTAAAAATTTCTCGGACCGAGTACATCTTGGAATTAAAACTGTCGACAATTGACGTTTTCAATTCTGTCTCCTTATCTTATCGACACTGATCGAGTTCGCCAGCGGCTTTAAAATCCCCTCAAGTTTATTCTACAATGGACGCAAAACGTAAAAAATCGACCAATCACAGTCAAATATGAGAAGAACGATCGACTGTCATTGGCCGATTTCTTGCGTTGCGGCTTTAGCGTCTTGCGTTTTGCGTCCATTGTAGAATAAGCTTTGCAGCGAGAGAACTGGTCGAAGGGAGAGGCTGCGCCCGGTATCCGGCGAGAGTTATCACAAAGCGGAGCTCGCTTCGGGGCAACTTTGCGCGCACACGCGCATTCTCATGCTCCAGTGCTCGGTTGCGCTATCAAGTCGGTCGGAAACGCAGGTTAAAGCGGACTGGATATGTGCAAATCCTAACAGTGAATTCGCGCGCACGTGTTCGCATAATGAGATGTGTGTACACACATCTGAGGGGAAATCCATCGTTAATTTGGATGCGAGAGTCTTCGAGTCCCGCGATCGTGCTCGTTGCCAAAGTTCGCTAATGCAATTTGCGCCGGTATATCGAAATGAAATGGAGCCTCGCTATTCCGGCGGCACTAATCGACACCACGTGACACTAATAAGGCTGCGTGCGTGCGACGCGATCAATTTGAATTAAAAATGTCGCATGGTGATTGAACGTTTCGCGAAAACAATTCCACGTCAGTTATGAATCTTCTGACATATGAAACATTTATATGCAAATATTTACATGAAAGTTTGACACTTAAATCTACGATGTGCTTCTGCATCTAGAAGCGCTTGAAAAATTTGTCGACAATGTACGATTGTACAATCGTATAATATACAATTTCCAAACTTGCGCAAATTTTAAACGTATTCATTGGCTACAAAATAGAATGTTTCTAGACGCAGAGAGCACACTGTAGATTAGACTTTAAGAACTTATTCTCGCACTGAAAAAAATTTCTGGTTGAATATGGACGAATCAGATAATTCCTTTAGGATTTACCAGAATTCCTTTAGGATTTACCAGAATTCCTGTAATCCTACAGAAATTCTGGTAAATCCTAAAGGAATTCTGGTAAATCCTAAAGGAATTATCTGATTCGTCCATATTCAACCAGAAATTTTTTTCAGTGCGTAAATATGTTATACTTTTTGTCATGAATATTGCAGTTGCAGCTAGACGATAGTGTTCAAGTAGCCTTCGAAGTATCGCACGCCTCTCTTTAATCTGTTCCACGAAGTATTTATATAATGTAAACTCTAGTGAAGTCTTAATTGATGTTTGTTCCGACATCTATCTACGTTGGTTAACGCTAAATAAGCTTGTGTCACTTTGACACGATACGAGCCGCGATTGTGACTATAATTGCAGAAAAAGAAGCAATTATACGCGAATGCGGAATAATATATGAAGCGCGTCTCTAAATTCGCGGAAAAATTATCGAAGCCCATCCGAGATATCACTTGGCCGCTTGGCAGCGCCGCACGTAAAAGACTCATTATGCAGCGCAGTCCTGCATTTAGGACGTAACGAGGAGTTGGTATCTTCGCCTCGTGCACGGCGTACAATGGCGCGAGGACGAAAGAGACGGCAGATACACGGCTCGCTCGCGCGTGCATGTGCGTGCGAGCGTGCGGAAAGCGTCGAGTGCATAATGTGTCGGTATCGCGCGCGTACGCGGCCATACGGCAGCCAGCGGGGCTCTCCTCACGCAAGCCTGTTTACATAAGTCCGACCTGAGCTCCGGGCGGCGGCGTCGTCGTCGTCGTCGTCCTCGTCCTTTACACATCCCTACGCGGCCACAGGTGGGCATCCCACATATGCGCGCGCGCGCGTTTCACGCACCGTGTCCCGTTTACGTAGGTATCTACGCCGAAGAGCGAACCGGAGAACCTGTTCCCCCCCCCCCCCCGGGGTCCACCCAGGTATGTATGTATCTCGCGGGGGTCATCTGCGGAGAGTGCGCGTGCTCTCGACAGCGGAGGACACTCGAAAAGCCGGGAGGGGAGGGAAAGCCCGACGACGCTCTAGTGAGAGAGAATGCGGAGGACGAGAGTAGGAATGCGCGATACGACGCTGAATTATCCTTGCTCTCTCGAGCACGGACTCTTCGATGGCACTGATAATGGGCCGGTGTGTGCGAGAGCTTGCACGGGGAAAGTTTAGCACTTCAACGTACTCGTCGCGGATGGACATCTGTAGCGTTTATTCTCGAAAAACGACGATTCGTGATTTATTTTGTTATTTGTTATATATTATCATATGTCGCGAGAGGGCCCGCTGCAAAAACGAGCGCTCGTCGCGCGGTACGAAACCCATGAAGATAAAAGTTAAGTTGATTTCGAAGACGGGAAGTCTACGAGTCGGCTCGAAAAGAAACGAGAGATGTCTCCGAGTGGTTTGTTCGGATAACAATCTTGTCGCGGCCGTATGAAATATTCACGAATCTCGGATCTCCGCGAAGGGAGGAAAGTGGCGGAGAATGAAGGGAAACACGGCGCCACTTCAATCTTGACGTGGCTTTTTAAAACGCACGTCCAACGGGAAACGAGCCGCTACGAGAACTCGAGGACCCTCCAGCTGACCACCATAGACATCCATCAGCCCCTCTGGTGGGCGACGGCAATGTCTCCGGTAAATCCAAAGTTTTGTGTGAGTTGGAGCAAACAGAAGGACTTACTTTATGTAGCACATGCACCTAACTCGACGGCCACCGTATGGGACGATTGTTCGAGTATTTACATCTTCGTGTAAAGAAAACCCCGACGAGGGTGGACCTGAAATTACAACAAGGTGCTTCGTTAGCAAGGTTGGCGAATGAAGGTCTAGGGAAATTTTTTAAAAGAAATTTTTCTTATCTTTTAAGAAAGTAAACCAACTTCAGAGCTCGCGCAGAAATTAGTTCGCCAACGATCTGTCTATTGTCATGTTGACTAATTAATTGCAATTCTTTTCATTTATTCTATGTATTTTACGTATTATTTATTTTACGTACAATACTAATTATGACTTTTTGTATAAAATAAAATTATGATATCTCAAAGTAATAGTTGCTGAAGAATTTAGTATTCTAAGTTTTACAATTCTTTTCCGCCAAGCTATATACAATATATTAAATTATTGTCTAATTATGATGAATTTCTACCGTTCTTTTTATGTTATTATTACGTCCTAAAGAGACTCGTTTTATTTCGAATTTGTCCTACAAAACAGAGAGAAAAGTCAAAGTTTAGTTTTGAAGTGCACTGCGCCCTCGAGAACACATGCAAAAACAGAAAATTCCTGGCAAATTCGTGTGTCTTATACTACAAGTTTTAGATAGGTTTCGTTCGAGGGTGAAAAGTTGGAAATACTTCCCGAGCAGTTTATCCCGCCAGACGGTACGCAAGGATTTGCGAGTTGCCTTTGTTTTATCGAAGATAGCAGATACGAAACTTTCGCGAAATATCTTCTTTTTCGCAGTCAACGGTAATCGATGGTGTCGTAATCTTTTTTCACGGATTTGCATCGTCTCGATTCACTGCATGTTACGCAGAGTTAAAGTATTTATGTAGTTGTTACGATTCTAAAATCTCGAGCTAAAAGTTAGCTGGTAAATTTATCAGTCGTCGAGAATGATCTCGTACTAAATATTTGCGTTACAATCAAAAAAGTTATTGTAAAAAAATTTTTATCACGTTAGACGATTGTTATATTATGTTTTAATTTTCTCGTATCTGCCCATCTCAATAAGGCATCACGTATAACAAATTTGATGTATAACTTTTTACTGTCATATCTCCAAACCGTATCATTGACGTTGTAATAAATTGTCTCAAATTGTATCCTATATTTTTTTAATCGAATGACTTCACTCAGCACACGCAGAAAAGTTTCGTTGAATTTTGACCTAACTAGACTTTTATTTAATTTCAAAGAAACGATTTCTTTACCTTAACTAAAATTTTACTTAATTGAAGACTGGACTCTCTAAAGCCGTTTCTACATTGGTTGCATCGTAGTGTCGCAAGGGTCGTAGACTGGTTCTAATTTAACGCCGATTGGTCGAATCTATAATATAATTTGCGACGCTACGATACAATCGATGTAGAACCGGCCTAAGAGAATCCATATCTATTTGTTCAAATCTAGCAAATTTAGTAGATTCAAAGGAACATGATTTCAACGTATCTCATGCGTTTAACCCAAATATGCAAATCTTTTTTCTGGGTGCGCGAGAACTAATCAGAAATGCTAATTAATCTAAGTTAACCGGTTTAATTTAGATTAGCTGAGATAAGTAGTAACGCCGCTCCGTGTTATCAAAAAAGCGCAATCGCGAGGAACATTAGAGACATTCCCCAGCTCGAAATAGATGATTTCGATGGGACCAGATAAATCGGCGGGGTGCAAGCTGCCGCGGCGAACGGATCTCATTAATGTTACGAGCCGCGGCGCGTTCACGGAGTGGCTTTGAGATGGACCATCTCTAAGGACGCCCGGCATTATAGCCCGAAGTGTATGTACGTATATCCGCGGCATTTAAACTAGACCAGAGTCGTCCATCTTTTACGAGCGCTTTATCTCGGCAGGCTTCACGACCCGACACCACATTACGCGCCACATCCAGACTTTACAGCACCGTTCGCCCCGCCGTCGTATCGTTTTACGAGGTCTTCCGTGCTCGATGATCTCTCTTCTACACCCCCTCTCTCTCTCTCTCTCCCTCCCCCTCCCTCCCTCCCTTCCTAGACTTTCTCTCTTATCAAATCCACTGCATTTATCAATTAAACTAGACAAAGCGTCCATCCGTAGGCAGTACGAAACTGTATGGCCAAGAAAAGAAAAATGGAAAATCCGAGAACCCGGCGCAGTCATTCTCGCTTGATGGTAACTTATGTTTCTTTCAGTTTATGATGGGGCGAAGATTCGCCCCATCTTCCAAAAATTATGACATAAAGTATAATAATATAGTATAATAGTATAATAATTAAAAAAAATGGTCAAGTATAATTTTGTACATTAGGTTCTGGCTATTTATAACCAATTGTGTGTATTTTTGAATACGAGAAACAGCTTATGCCTATCTCCACCTAGTGTCAAACTTGATACATAACAGAGACACATATATATGTATACATAGTCATTGTAACAGAGGAGAAATTCTCTCTGTCTCTCTCTCTCTCTCTCTCTCTCTCTCTCTCTCGCGCGCGCGCGCTTGCGCGTTGTCCGGCGTATACATGTCGTAAGGAAAATTAAATCCCCTTCATCTCCTCTCGAACGATTCGGCACACGCATTTTTTCACCACTTTGATAATTCAACGTACGAATGCTCTCTTGTTATTCAACATACGGCCTTATCGAGAGGAATCGATCGTCATCGAAATCATCCATCTTTTTCACGGCTAAGATAGCTTACGCTGTCATAGATTCCAGCCGCGTCCGTGCGAAGTTTCGGATCGACCGCGGCACGTACAACACCGGGAGGGATCGCGAGAGGATCGGCGGCGGTTCAATCAACCTTGTGTACACGAAGGGATAACAATTTGCTGACGCGCACGTGTCGTCTGAAGAAAGAGGGACCGACGGAATGGCGGAGAGGGGCCGAGAACCGGTTTGAGTTATGAATGCGAATTTCTTTCGCAAGCTGCCTGATTACGGGGGTGGAAGTGAACAAAAAAAAAGAGAGAGAAAAGTAAAACGGGGCGAGTCGTGGAGCACGACAACGCCGGGCTTTCGCCGTGACACGAATACATCACGTCGCTCGCATCTCGCCAAAAGCATGTCTCGAATTGGACCCGCGATCTTCTCGTCCTCGCGCCTGTCTAAGACTTGAGACAGGGATGATCGCCCATAAAGGAAGCTCTAATTGTCGTTAAAATATAAAATACGAAAGTAAAGTAGAAACTATTTTATATCCCTTCCATTAATATATTCTGTAAGGATGTTTGTGGCTTGTGAAAATTCGAGATAACGTTCCAAAAGCGTCTCAAAATTAACTCTCTGTCCTCGTCACTTTGCTGCTCATTACAAGTTCACGTACACTTTCTTTGTTCAGTAACTTTCGGGTAAACGTAATTAAGAGGCTCGCAAACCTAATTTCCATGAGTTTACATAAAAGTGTAATTGTGTAACACGAAATGGCAAATAAACTTGAACCTGCTACAGAATTACCGCAAGTCGTAAGTAGTTCACGACAATAACATCTTGTAATTAATTCTAAAATACAGGTTCACTATTATCAAAATTGATTAGAGAGGATGTGCAATTATACCTATTTGACGTATGACACAAGTTTATTGTATGATTAATATGACTTGAATTAGAATCTTATTTCAAAAAAAGAAAAGCTTTATTTTTTTAAATGAGATTCTAATTCAATAGGTATAATTGCACATCCTCTCTAATCAATTAGCATTTACAAACTTCAACCAGAACCTTAGAAAGTCACCGCATTCACAACATTTTTATTCCCGGTGTGAGATTTTTCTCTCTGCAATTACATTTCTTGGGAAAAAATTTTTTTTCCCCGAAAGAAATATTGCCCCGCACAAAGCATCTATTCTTGAGTTATATTTCGGTAGGTCTAGAACGCCGTATACAGAGTTCGATAACGCCGTTTAATCCCGACGAATTCGCTCGCGCGCGTGCCCGCTCCGCATTCCATGTGTCAAAGGGCGGTAGATTATTTTTCCATCGCTCCTATCGTGCGTCGAGTCGCGCGGGCCCGATATCGCTCGATCATTCATTTATGAAGGCGGCCGGCGAATAACGGGCGATTCCATGGGATCTCATGATTGCTTTATTCAATAACCAATCTACGGCACGGCCGTCACGCCACGGGGAATTTTCGCGAAACTCGGCTGCCAAATGAGCCGTGAATCCTCCAGGATATGGCAGAGCGGGGTGCTCCTCCTGAACGGTATTGCCGCGAAGCTTCATCGATCGGAAAAAAGTTTATCCGCGAGGAACGGTGACGAAGGGTAATTCGATCCGCCTGGAGTGCGATTCCCGAGACGACGAGCGAAATGAGATACCCTCCCTCTTCCTCGCCGCGCAAAGTTTAAACGATTCGAGAGCAAGCACTCGTTTCAACTCGCAAAGACGGGCCCGGAAATCAAATCGACCTCGCGTTACGGCGGGAAACTCAGATTTTGTATTAACAATTTGGCGCAGACATCCGTGCGGCAGCTCGAAATTATAATAGAATTAATTCGCCATTAGCGAATCGACTCTCAAGAATAAGTTCTTAATGAAATGACGGTAAGAGGATTGCACGTGGTGATTTGAATCGCGCATCCTTCCGCGGAAGATTGACGTCGAGTTATTGATCTAACTTGCTCGTTCAACTGATACTATATTTCTTCGCGGTAAATTGACTTTACGTTCATTTTTCTCATTCAATCAAATGTTTGCGTATGTCTAAATCGTATTAGCTAAAGTACACGCACATATCGAGTCTTCCTAAGTGTAATTGATAAAATATTCACGTTTTGGATTCGTGAGTTAATACGAAAACACTGTAATCCTGTTCCTTAATAATCATCTTTATATTAAGGTAATAAATTTAAAACAGAAAACGTTTAATAATTAACAAATTAATAAAATTCGTATGGCTCCAATGTGATAAACGCAAATTCGAAGGAATAAAGGACTAAGAGTCGCGGCAGGGCGTTAGTGTCTAAATATTTTATTCTATTGCGAAAAAGTATCACCTAAGCCATTTAATAATTGTTATTCAGCAGAAGAAATTGTGACATCAATGTGAACATATTTACGAGCCATCGAGCAGCCTCCAAGATCAAAGCAGAAAAACCTACATGTATTCTCGTAGCTGTCTCGTTGAGATCTCAGGCGACACAAACAAGTCGATCAATTGATACAGTTTTTATATTGCCACGCTCTTCGGCCGGTCGGTTGAATTATATCATGTCAATCCGCGAGATACCTATGAGAATTAAAATTTCTACCTCTGATCTCGTAGCTTTTATTAATATCTGCAAATTTAATGTATCGTCAAAATTAATAATACACTATAAATTAATATTTTAATTCGTTTCTTGTATAACTTTTCCAATTATTCTTATTACGTATTTTTCTACCCCGTCACTGATAAAAAAAAAGACACAATTACATGGCTGGAGGTGACGACAATCGAAAGTTCTGACACGTGTTTTAATAATAGAATTCGAAAAGAACAAAAATATTAACACTTCAGCTCACATTGGCGCTCGCGCCGTACTCGCATCGATTTTCAATCAACGAGCTGTAAAAAGAATTATATTCGATTTTTAATTAACTTTCTTACACGCCAAATATATGCAGATTATTAAAAAATGATTTTCTTCTTGTAACATGACGACGTGCTTGTAATAACCGTTGTCTGAAAAATTCATAAACGTTTACATACATATTTTAATTAATTAGGGAGGTCCAGGTTCAAACCCTGGCTGAGGTAATATTTTTCGCAATAAATTTTCTGTGTTAAAAACACATCGCCAGCCATGGCCGATTAGGAGCTTAATCATTGTTAGTCACTTGCTGGCGTCAAGTAATTCTTGATGTTATTTTAATTAAATTCGTATCAGTGTGCACGTGTGTTCGACGCATTGGTACGTATACAGGGTGTCTGATGCAAAAGTAGCAACTTTGAAAATAGTGGTAGATTGGGTTAAACTAAGGAGAAATATCATGTACTGCGGTACAAAGTAACATTAGTTATTGAGTAGTAAATTTACACGTTTGAGCGAATGAGGATGCAGGAGACGGTAGGCCGGACTCGGAAGGCATTTAAAAAAATCGATCGATGAGCGGGAGGTGGAGCGACGCGCGAGATACTATGTTTATGTTTTGGGTCGCTCGTCGCTCGCGCTCGCTGCCGCGCTCGCCGCCCGCGCCGCGC
>NW_011967245.1:3754459-3781737 GCF_000949405.1 Vollenhovia emeryi | reverse complement strand
TCGCTCGTCGCTCTCGCTCGCCGCTTCGCCCCCCGCCCGTGCCCCCCCCCCCCCCGCGCCCACGTTTTTTTCCACCATGGTGTAGCTTGCCCGCCGCTCCACCTCCCGCTCTCCCATTGATCCCTTTAAACGCCTCCCCAGCCCCTCCTCCCCTCTCCTTCTCCCTCCTCCGCTCAAACGTGTAGCTTTCCTACTCAATAACTATTGTTACTTTGTACCGCAGTACTTTATATTTCTCCTTAGTTTAACCCCATTTGCCACTATTTTCCACGTTGCTACTTTTGCATCTGTCACCCTGTATACCTTACCTTCGTTCCCCCGTGGAGATTAGAATCGCGCTTAAATTCCGCGCGGAAATAGCACGGGCGGTAGTTAAATTTCGCCCGACAAAAAAGAAGTGCCGCTCGTACGCGGCGTTATCGCGAGATCCCGAGACGATCCGCGGCAAAGAGAGAGAGAATCCGCGGAAATTTATATCATGGTGATGATAAGATCTCCAACTCCCCCGCCGTTCCTATTCGCGAGCGGGCCCCCCGCTCCTAATTTCATCTCCACTCGCTAGCGATGAGCATTCGCTCGCTCGCCCGCTCTTTTCTTATCCCCGTCGACGATAAATCCGAAACGACACGTCCACAGACACACCGAAAGGTGGGAATAAACGCTTTGTGGCCGCCGCGCGTCAAGAGCCACCGTGATGCGGCCAGCTTTGATCTCAGAGGTGAGAGTGGAAAAAAAGTCTCGATTCACTTCCAGTGCTTTGACCCGTGCACGTTCTCGATCCCCGTCAATCTATCCGGCTCGCTCCCTCTCTCTTTCTCTCGATCAAAGACGCGCCAAGAAACCCTCGATTTTCTCTTCTCCCTCTTCCCCTAGTGTGAGATAAAAAAAGATGAGGAAGAGAGCCGCGACGCAATGAAGGAACAGCACGAAAAGGAGAATCCTCGAAGAACCCGAACGAAACGACGAGCGGTACGACGGGGGAACTGTTCGATGAATTGACTTTATCGTCGTACAGCCCCGCCAGCCGGGGTGGGGAAGGTTTACTCGAGGGAAATCAGGCTGATAATCCGATTAATAAATTGGTCCGCGTCCATATGCCGCGCATATCGCTCTCGCTGTTCTCCATTTAATTGATCGCCTTCGTTGCACGGTTCATGATTTAACGCTCGCTGAATGTAATGCATCTGCACATTTCACGAGGACTTTGGATGAGTGAGTTGAATTATATCTTTAATCAGTGCACTTTAAAGCAAAACTAGCGAGCCAAACATACGATAAGTATGTTTAATTAATATAGGAAAAAGCAGATTGCTATAAATTGAAATGTTTAAGAGTACAGTGAATGTAACGTAATACTGTGTTTTGACAGAAATAATGCGTGCAATTATAAAAATAATCCTTTCATTGCCGCGGGAGTTATAGTCCGTGCGTCTAATAAACACGTACTTTGAACCCAATGCGTTGGTTTAACTCGATTACAGATTTATTTAAATCTTCGTACTAAACTTGTGTCGCAGCATCGCGTCGCGTACGTCGTTATCATTTTAATAACACGTTAGTCATTCCCCGTCTCGGACATAATTGAGCGCTTACGTATTAAAAACTTTTCACCGGATGGAGGTCGAAGAGATCCTTCTTTTCGTTATTTTCGGCACGTTGAGCACATCAGCGGGACACCGTATATGAGACCGGATGCCGGTGATGCACGGGCAGTTTATCGAAACGGGAAGAGAGGGTGGCGGGAACCTGCGAGACCGTGGAAGGACGTGGGCCGAAAATGACCATCAAAATGGCCCGTGAGCTACCCGCTGCGAGGACAAAACAAGTGGGCGAATTTCGACATGCAAATTTTGCCTCCGGATCCGCCTCGTATGCTCCTCGCTTCGCAACGACGAACAGACGCACGGTGATCGTCGAGCTTTAATCAAAATTCGTTTGCAATCTATGAACGTCTACTGAACTCTATGTGTACGTTGATAAAAAAATATCTTAATTTTTAAAAATATTACTTTACTCAAGAAAATTATTCAATAGGTGGCTCCTAATATCAAACAGTGGATAGTTTTAAATTTAAAAAATTTTACTTTAACTCTATAAAATGTTTACCGAGATATAAGTTTTACAGCGAAGAAAAGTGGATATCTTATTTGACAAAGGCACTGATTTCATTTAATAAATAGTATTCTCTATCTCATGAAATCTTTAGTTGAATATAGAAAACGTAATGATTTAAATTAATTTACTTAATATAATATACAGATTTACTTAAAATATGATTATTTTATTTAAATAGAATGAATATTTACTTCAGTAAAAAAATAATTTTAAGTAATTCTATTTACTTTGTTTATAATAGCATTGTACGAAGAGCAAAACCGACATAGATTGTTGCGTGCCGCAAAGTAAAAGCGAGACTGACGTAACTTTGCGTGGAGACAGCAAAATTTATTGTCTAATATCCTCTCACAAGAATCAATAATTTGACGAATAAATGAAATTTATATACGATATTTATATTAAATATTCAAATATCAAATTAGTTTTTATCCTTAACGTTTATTTTCTGTAAAACAAGCTTAAAAGTAGTTGAGAGCATGTCAATATGGAATGATATTGGATTATCGTTATGTCGAGCAATGATAGCTCATCATTTTTTAATTTAATATGGATATAAAAATGTCATATTTTTCACATATTGAAATCTATTATATCGGAATTCACAGGAATAGCTTTGTCAGCGTGATAATTGTTATCAATTTATAAAATCTATTTTGACGAAAGCTGTTATATCTACGAATAACTCTCCTGACAAAATGGGAAATCCATGAAATATAGTATTCATTGCATATCGGCAACGATATTAATTTATAAAATCTATATTTCACTTTATTTCACTTTATATATTTCACTTATTGTTCATTCATATGTTCAATAAATACATGTTTGTTTGACACCTTGAACTATAATAAATACATTGACTACCGACAACATAAAGTAGAATCGAACTAGAACTTGTAACACATTTTAATTGAAAGATTAGAACGGTTACAACATCACAAAGTATACCAAATGTATGCTGAAAAATATGTGACTGTTTTCTTGAAAAAAAAAGAAATTTAACGCTTTCTACATTTCGGAAACAGCCGTTCGCGATAGCATTACAGTCCACGAGATTACGTTGCATAATTTTATAATGCGCAGACTTCTCGACTTGGCGAGCGACCGGAAACATGTAATAAATCATAACGGTTAAATGAACGTCGCCGGAATAATTGCGTGGAAGCGGAACTCAACTTATCCGCGAGGAGAAAAAAACGAAAAGTCGTTGGCACCGAGTCGAGGGCTCTTGGATCTTCACCGTTTGCATTTACCTTAATTTCCGTGCCGCTCTCAATTTACATCGCCGCGTTGTAATTCTGCTGTGTACAAAGGTGTTTACTCACGGGCAACTTACGTGACACAGAAATACCGCGACTGTCTCCTTCAGTAAAATAATGAAATAATTTTTTGCGTTTATGAAAACTCCGCGCATAATTTTGCTTAAGCGAAACAGGAAGTTTTATCCGACCCCAAAAAAGACAAATTAAGATATTTTTACCCCGGTAAGAATGTAAATGTCAGGTAAAAGTTAATTCTGTTAAAACACAGAAGTGTAAAATTTTGCCAAATTTTATATTATAATTCAGTCGTTGCGTTTTTCAAGCTATATACAATGGTTCTGTAATAATACAATAATACATCGCCACCCATTTAAATTTTTAATAAAATGTAATTTTATGTGTTTTCTATCTTATCTCTCATATATAATAATATGATAGTATATGTGTATTGTCATCATAGTCACATCGTGATCTCATCTTGAGATCAGTGTAGAATGTAAATTCGGCACATGCGCCGGCATTTTGTAATTATGAGCCCCAGACAGCGCGCCGAGCGTGTAATCTGATACCCATTTTCGTTCCATTATAAAATTCTAATTAGTCGCGCGGGATTTATGCCACCTGTAAGAGGACGTCCGTTGTCCATAAAGATTCTTATCTGGCCACCCATCGCCGAATCTGCTGTAACTGGCTTCGAGATACTGGCCACTCGAAAGTCGAAAGCCACGTGATGACGTGCTGCGGTAGAGCTTTTCGTATCGAGGAAGAGGGGTTTCACGTTTTTAATCGGATTATGTCTATCGAATTAAATTCAACGGTTATTTATATCGAGATTACTCCCTCGATAACTCTTTGTTCCTCGAGTCGGATGTCGAAATTTTCCTCACATCGCTCGTTATCCGTTCAAATCTTCAAGTTTACGTTCGTACGCTCGATCCATTCATACATTAGTAATAGATAATACCGTGTAAAATAAGCCGATTAGCGAATAGACGGACCGCGCGAATATAATGGCAATTTATAATAAAATTTGAAAGGTTAATTACAAGTTAAATTTATATATAACCTACAATATATTAAAATTATGCGACGTCGATCTAATAAGGCCACAATTTATTGGATTATTTTTAATAAACGCTGATATGTTTTTTATTAATAAACTAGTTATTAAAAAAATATAAAAATATATATTGCACTTATGCAATATAGAAAGCTAAAAAGATTTCTATTTGGTAATACATGAGACATAAAACGTTTAATGAAATGTAATTTTTTCTAACACTCGTGAGGAGAATGAACAGAGAATGAATAAAGAAGAATTAATGAAGAAGACGGCGAAGAAACCTCTCGAGGTCAGTTTGACCATCCTCGATAATCGGCTTAAGGCGTCTTAACAATTTCACGTAGGTATAGAAATATAAATATGTGTATGCTCTCTCCCTCTCTTTCTCTCTCTCTCTCTCTTGTAAGACTGACCCGATAAGTCGAATTTATGACGCACCAGGGAGAAGCTTCGCCTTCTTCTCGTATTCGGTCTCTCTCTCTCTCTCTTTCTTCCACTTTCTTATACCTTGATTCTTTGGACCATGATAATCTGGATTGACGCAACCGCTCCCTATTCCCGAAATCCAGTCAGTTTCTTTCTCTCACACATTCGCGTATTTAGGCACGATTATGCGAGCTGCGCGGTCTTTTCAGAAGTGCATCGCAATCAGTAAACTTGTACTTTTGAGCGTGAGAAAGAGTGAACTTGATAAATCACGGAGACACTTTATGCGAATTTTATATGCAATGATCTTCGGCCAGAGATCGAAGTCAAGAGTACAAATAAGTATGAGAAACCGAATTTCTTATTATCTATTCACGATATTAAAAAAAGGAAAGAAATTGACTTGTCAGTCTAAGTAATAATCAGTTAATAGTAGGTTATATCTAGTATGTGAAAAATATATACGACAAATATCTAAAACAGAAATGCGAAAGATACTTTTTGTATTTTTCTGAAATTATACTTGAAAAAAATCATATTATCATATTATCGTCAGATTATTGTATAAAGTAATTAAAGTAATGTTAAAAATAGCAATAACTAGTATTGTGAAACCAGCATTAATTTTTGTCTTTAACGGAAGGTCAAAATTTAAGCTAAACTGGCGTGAAAAACGTTCTACGCAATGCAACTTTTCAAAGACCATGTTTCGTGTGCAACGACGTGACGTATCCTGCCAATGGAAAATAAACGAATTGTTAGTTGGCTATTGTTCCGACATGCGTTCCCCCGTAAATACTTTTAGAGGGGCATACCCGGGCATATTTCGCACAAAGTCGGGACACCATCCAGAACACTGCGTTTACCTTTCAATTGCATTTCGCGCTGCGCGATTCTTAAAAGGATACAATCGCCAGTCTACGGTTACTGCGCGTTTGCAATGGATTAATTAAGTGACTCGTGTCACGACACAGAGATGGACTTTGTCATGGAACAGTATGTGGCAGAATGGCAGATGCAATTACATGGATGAAAAGCGTAAGATAAAGAATACAAGAAAAAGCAGACGAAACGCCCGAACAATTTGAAAAGACAAGATAGACATTAATAAAAGCGCGATTGTGCATTTAAAGAAGTCACAATTATTGCACATTCATTAATCAACTTCAATTTAATTGTTGCTATAAATAGATATAATGAAAATTTTCCTGTATTCTCTCGTGCTAATGAGTTTGAAATTTAAAAAGTATTATATTTCTGTTTGAATTGTTTTTGAAAACGATTTATAAAAGAATTATATTTAATATGATTCTTTTATATGAATATTCAATATAAAGCGAGCTCTAAAGTCTAAATGTCTAAGAAGATTTCGAAATAATCCTGAATAGCGCATATAATGAGTTTCTCCTCTAGCTTTATATAGCGCTCGACTCCTAATGCAATCGTAATTAACCGCTTTTCAACCGCCCCTCGCAAGAAAAATACGAGCGTGCATAAGCAAGTGGGCGAGAAGAATATGTCACGTTTCTTTCGGCGAATCTTCTCTCCCCTAGTCCTTAGCGTCGGGACTTTTATGAACATCAACCGCGACGAGAAGCGAAAAATTGTCAAAGGTTGCTTCTGAATTCCATTATGTAAAATGATTATTGGGAATAAAATTAACGTCGAATTTAATTAATTTGACGAAGTGATCGAAATATTGAGAACGCGATTTCTTCAGTGATTTGCACGTTCTATGTAAATTCTTTCATTTCAGCTCAAGGAAAAATACAATTCTATTTTACTATACTATTCCTATTTTATTTAGTAAAAGAAAGTAGGTAAGCGAGAAGGATTTCGACTGTGGGTCTGGATAGCTCATTGTCAGTTAGAAGAGCACTCGCCCAGCAAGCGGCAGATCCCAGGTTCGAATCTTGGTCTAGTCCTAGCCCATTTTTCTCGCCGAAAAATTATTAAGTGGCGCGTCTCAGTGCCTACCTCCCCGAAGATACACCCCGATTTATTACTATCGATATATTACCGCATTCCGCTCCTTCAACGTCTGCACAAACTCATTGGTGGTCTTGTGTAGGAACAGCTTCAGATTTTCTTATCTCATTGTCAGGCAAAGTCAGATTATCGGTCATTTGTCGAGATACTTGAAAAATTGAAAAATATTTACGTACCACTGATAGGGTGGTTTTTTTCCCGACATTGAGGACAAGTCGCGAATCCTTCAAGCCACTCTTTTAAACACTCGGAATGGAAGATGTGTCCACACAACGTGGAAAATATATTTTGGATGATATCAGAATTCTATTTTAGCTCAAGGTAAAGTGCAATTCTATTTTAGTTTCTGTTTTTTTCTCGGTCTTAGGTACCTTTAAAATATTTCAAAAATAAAAAATAAAAGATAAATCATGTCTCACGCACTCATAAACAAACATATTTTATATATATAATATATACGGCAGGTAATTCATCCTAAGAGGCGGAGATTTTTGTCTCTGATTAAATTTTTTTTTTTAATTCGGCACTTATAGCATTTTCTACGGACACTTTACAACTTTAACTTGTCGAAGAAATAAATGCTATTAAATCATAAAAAGAGAAAACCCGACTTCGGTATCGCTTGCCGATACAGTCAATCCCGAAGAACGAAGAGCTGTCGAAAGCAGGTTTGGAATTTCATTATGTAAAACGAGCTTTGGCAGAGCGGCGCCCGCGATCGTTTATACCGATTGGATTTTAATCCGGAGACAGGAATATCGATTATTTCTTTTGCAGCTTCAACGTCGCGAAAAATTTACTTTGTGCGCACGTACAAAATAAGGAATTTCATAAATATCTATTCACGGCATATTTGTCGACATTGTCAACGACTCAATGCATATTTAATGCAAAAAATACTTAATCCCTCACGATAGTCGAAAGGACGAGGGCAGAGGGAAAAACGGAGAGACGAGAGGAAAGAAAGGTATAAATGGGAATGCCAAGGGTAAACTTTCTAACGTCATTGACCACGGCTGATTATTCAGTCTGAGCGTCGCGAGTCAGAGGCACTTCCAGCTGGATTCCGAAGCGCGAGAATCCAGAATGCACACCAACGTACGATCGCTCACGCACCAAGGTCGATCGATCGACGCGACGATAACAGTATCACGAGGAGAGACGGAGGACACCGCTCAAGGTTCTCGAGGTGCCTTCTTCGTGAAAGTGGTGTGTCTGTCGCGATAAGAAGAAACCCTCTCCAAAAGAGGAGCGCGACGATCATTCGTGCTGCCATCGAAGGATTTAATCTGAAGGAGATTATCGCTAAGCGGCGAGCGATCGCGCCGCTTTTACGATTTAAGCTCATAATATAAAGCCGAGCTTCTCTCGCAACTTATCGACTAAATCTCCCGGATGGAAATCTCGAAGGAAGCTGCATAAACCGGCGTTAGTAAACGCACCATCTGAGAACGTCGGCAGATAGGATGATGAGAAGGATAATCTTCAAGAAAAATCTTTACTAGGTTTTACTTTAACCTTGAGACAAGTTTGCCGAAATCGAATTTGTTATATCGCAATAGTTTGTGAGACGTACAATTAATTTGTCGTGAAAAACATCTCTTGTAAATGTACTACGTACTGTGCTTAAGTACAATGATAAATGCCATAGGCAAGTTGTACATCTGCTTTAAAATAATAAGTATACGTCTCTTCTTAAGAGAAGAAGATAATTTACTACAAGTGTGGACATCTTTATATATTCTTTTTTTACAATTAAATTTTGTAAAAGTAATGTCTCGCGCTAAATATGTTTTCTGCAAAGTATATTCTTTTGTATCTTTGTCACTCGCCTAGTTACATTAAAAGTTTAATTACCGCGAGGATTCTTTTTTGTACTTGCAAATCCTTCCTCGTTGCCATTAAATGCCGAGGCATTATCGTATTACTAATGAAAATAAAGAAGAGGAAGCTTAAGCGCGCCGTTTTGGATTCAACAGTACCCCAGGATAACACAGAGGTTCCGCAGGACTAAATCCACAGTCTTGATAGTAGAAGCACGACGGGGCCATTTGCACTTCCGCGAAACGGATTAATCTTGAAGACGCCGTCGAAGGGACCGGTTCACGCTTTCACGACATCAATAGCCTGAATAGGGGAGACCCTGAACCGAGCCGGAAGCGCAAGACGTTACGGCTGATGATGCGACAGAGTGGTATTATGGCAATTGACGACTTCGTGACGTGTTGTACGATTTAACGTCGTATTTCTCCTTTATTTTGCATGAGACCGCAACTTCTATTCTGTTCTATGGAAAATGAAGCTTTCGACAGATGTTTTATATGAAACTCGATATCGTTTGTTTCGATGTGTACTTTATAAATATAAGTTCGTAATCTTATAAGTATGATCTCTCTTAAAATCTTCTGAACCTCGTGTTGAAAATAGAAAAACATTTCTAAAAAGATCTTCGCTCTTGAGAAGTCTGCGATTTGTAAATATAACTAATTACTTAAATGGTATGTTATATTTTCAGAACTTAATTATTTTTTTACGGTTAGTTTTCATGTGTATGATTTTTAAATACAAAATAGATCGAATTAAAATTTGTTTTCTCTCTCTCTTTCTCTCTCTTCCTTTCTGATATTCTCTATCGTAGAACAAATCACGTGAAAGAATGAGATAAGTCTATTATCTGCTAACGGTATAGTTAATTTCTTGGTACCAGGCCACATCTATTTATCGTGGAGATCGCTCAGATGGAACTTCATACGTGGGTGATTGGTATGTCAACGAAAATTTTATCGGTTAAAATAACATCCCTATTATAAGTTGGGGATAGAACCGAGATAACCTTTCCAGCATAGTATTTCCACGAATGCCGGCATGCTAATCGAGAGAAGAGGGAACAAAGAACTGAGAAGCGGAATGACTCGAAGAGCCAGCAAGCTAGCTCACTTACTCGTCTCTCTCAAGCCTCATTTTAGCGAATACTCGTGATCCGAACAGCTTCGTCTCGCTGGATGGCGGCGGGAAAAAATTACATTACGAAAAAGTAGAGATGAAAGAAAACAATTTTATTTTCTCAAAAGTTTTTCGCGAAAAGCTGTGTCTCACGCAAAATTGCGTAAATGCCTGTCGAAAATGCCGATTAATGTCAAACGAGTCTAAAAAATTGGCAAGATCTGGCGCGGTCACGTTAACGGAATAAATGTATTACAATTGGTAGGGTTTAAATTTTTAGATGAATATTCTACCGAAGAAGTTCTTTCTAGACGAGAATTCTTTACGAGAAAAGCATTACTCCAGTAGAAATATTTATAAAACAGTACATACAGAAGATGTCTGTTTGAAAAATTAATTATTACGTTGTATTTAACGATTCGTTATTCATTAAAAAAACGCTCAAAATGCAGCACGCGTGATCTTAGATTCAAACACAAAAAGGTATTAAAAGGTGGCAGAAACGAGCGAGTGCTGTTGTGGAATAGGCAGTACGGTTGACCGCGTGCTGGACATTACTGTATATGTCTCGGCTCGTTACAACAAGTGGTACCATTAGAGATCGCGCAGCGCGATTTCTCTAAAGCGGAATGGCCGTACGGTCGACAGCACGGAAGACGACAGTTGAAGCTAATAGTTTCCAAAATCGACCCGCGCTGCCCTCGACGCGCGGATAAAATGTAAATGGCCGCGAATGTGCCTCGCGCGCTTTCTCCTATCTCTACGGGTGTCTCGGGGAGTCATGTTTATATTAGCTGGCGATAAGTGACACGCCGGTACGCTCGCTTATTTCGCAGGCGTAAATGTGAATTACGGTGCTTCGTCGTGCTTCCTGAGCGCGCGCCTTCGTATTATTCGCGCGCTGACCTTTCGAGAACATATCTGAATACCGGCCCTCCTAGATGCTATCGTAGTTGTACACGCATCGGGAACGAGTCCGATTCTGAGTCCCAAGTTTATTGCGCGACAAAGAGAGAGAGAGAGAGAGAGAGAGAGAGAGAGAGAGAGAGAGAGAGAGAGAGAGAGTCATGCACGAATGATTAAATATGACTATTCGACTGTTTTAATTTTTGAAGAAATATTGGCAACCTTGTGGCAACAAAATGCACAATTTTAGAATAGATGCACGGAAAGACCGGCTAAGGCAAAGATAACTAAAACTAAAATGTTGCCGTATAAATAGCAGGGGCATCTACGTTGTTTTGTGTTGCAACATTCGCTAAGTTTGCTGCACAAAATGCATATAGTTGTCTCCACTACTCATCGTACCAATGTGGGTACGACAACCACAGATATAGCTGTCCCAAATATTGCTATTTATTGGGGTTGTGCCAACCCTAATTAGGCATGTGGTAACCATATCGGTCTCTCCGTGTGCTATTGAAGATATGACATCGTTACTCGATGCCGTGTAAGAGGATGTATCTAAATAATCCTTTAAGAAACTGCAAACTGTAATTATTATATGGAAACTTTTTCGACACTTCTACAATAATACCAATCGTTATTCACGACAAATGTGTCGACGGTGCGCACAATAGCGTGCCAGCGAACAAGAGCACAGTTTAAGTTGACAAGCAATTGCGAGCATATAGACGTGCTCTTAATCCTGGATTAGATCCCGCGTGAAAATGGCGCGACCGGCTCGGCTTCTAACGCCACGCCGACGCGATAATCCGACAATTCTTGTTTCGGATTCTGGCGATCGGGTTAACGGGTAGAATATTCACTAGAATAGAGCAACGTGCCTCTAGAATAGCTGTCTAAAGATAGGGAGAGATCTATTGTGTACGCGGACCTCATGGTCTCTCCCTTCGCTTAATGGATTCAACGCAGCCGTGCGCACACGCAGTGTCTTCTCCAGCTTAGATCCCACCAATGAGCGAAAGATAGGAGACAAACGAATTGGCTTCTTAGCGTTATAAGAACTGAAGATATATGCCACGCGATGGCGAATGAGATACGAGACACTTGCGTGCCAGTGAAGGGTCGCCGAGGGACATCGTAGTCATTACCATTGATGTAAGTTCTACATACGGAATGTCTCACAACAAGTACTTTTATGTCGTACTTTTTCGTGTAATTTAAGCCGTTTCATTCTGAATCACGGAAACTGTACCAGATGAAATGCGCCAATAAATTATGGAAAATGAACTTTTCAGAAAATATGTAGAGGAAAGTCCTCTATTGCGAGATAGGATTCTAATATGAGATAGCAGGTTTTCAACGTGCAAATTCGAACAGAAATCTTTTTTCGCAACGATTACACGATCTAACAATCAACTTTCCGCTAAACAGATTTCGCACCAAGGACAATAAATCCGTGGTGGAATCAACAGATGATGCCAATTAATTTTGAAACTCCGCTATCCCATATTAGAAGCCTATCTAACGATAAGAGACTTTCCTCTGTGCTTTATATGTACGAGAAAAATTGAAATACTATATTTCTTATTTTCCCTTTTCCCTGCTGCCGTTCCTATTCCGTTAAAAATCACTACTAAGTCCATGTAAATCCGTGTAACATTAGCTGCTTTTCAGATCGCGTGCAAGAAGTACCTCTCGGATATAGTCTCTTGCGTAATTTGTTGCGTAACAAGATAATAAGCTACTAAAAAAGTTAGTTGACGACCCCATTTAACGAGTATTATATTTAATCGGCCAACTTTCGAACAACCTTCATGTGATCGTCGTATGTTTATTCTTAGAAGTACGAAGATTGCTCAAGGCTTTTCTTTAATACAGAAATCGCAAATTACTGAAGGTATTTGCTTTGCGGCACATTACAATCTACAATGAGATTATTAAATTTATGCATTTATTTATTTTTGCATATATTTAATTATTAAAAGGTGTATATTGTAAGGATGTCTAAATGACATAACAGTTTATTTAATGTAACTGCAGTAAAGTTTACATTCTACTCTCAGCCATGGACTCTTATTCCGTAAGCATTTCTTTTCAACTTAGCTGCAAACAAAATGTCAGGTAATAATATTGAAATCTGAACAATTCTCAAAGCTGTCTACAACGTAGTTATAGTACGGTTCATACACTGAAAAAAATTTCTGGTTGAATATGGACGAATCAGATAATTCCTTTAGGATTTACCAGAATTCCTTTAGGATTTACCAGAATTTCTGTAGGATTACAGGAATTCTGGTAAATCCTAAAGGAATTCTGGTAAATCCTAAAGGAATTCTGGTAAATCCTAAAGGAATTATCTGATTCGTCCATATTCAACCAGAAATTTTTTTCAGTGTACGTATAACACGGTAAAAGTGGTAACTGGACAAATTTTTGGATAAAATACCTTCGCAACGCGCAATACCGTTGCGATAACGGTGACGATCGATTTTAATATCCACGAATCCTAGCTCGAATAATTTCCACGCGATATCGTGACGCGCGATTGCTTTCAACTCCGACGTCTCCCGGCGAGAGTTGCATAACGAATTTATAGGTAACGAAAGGGCCGGTAACGAGGGAACAAACGACTCCTTGTCTCCGGAGACAAGTCGCACGGATACGAAACAACCGTTACGGCGATTTAGGTGTCGAAAGTCGAACGTCGTTTCCAACGTCGGCCGGAGACGGCCGGCAATTCATATCCCCGGCGGCGGGGATGCCGTCGCGACGAAGAAACGCAGTAATCCTTGAACCACGCCGCCGTGATGCCTCTAATCACTGTTTATGACATTTCTAATGACAACGCCGCGTGACCAATAAACCGTGTCGTGACCCCCCCCCGTGACACACGTCCGCGGAATTGCAATCTGCACCGCCGATCGAACTGGCTCGCACACGTTCGCGGTTGATTAAGCCATTCGTCGCGCAATCCAAGTTAAATGGTGCTAAATGATAAAATCTGACAGATAACGAGAAAATTAATTGCTTCGATACTAAGACATTTTTGCAAAATTTCTACAACATATATTATAGATGTGGGATTGTAAATTTGCGTGAAAGATTTTTCCCTTCCTGCCATAACGAGCTGGAAAACATTTTTATTTCTCCTAGATCAGTTTAAATGACTCGCAGTAGCTTTCCGTAATTTAATTCATTTTAAAAATTGTAATATCTTTTAGTGTATTAAAAAACCAGTAGTATATGTATAAGACATAAGACTGTTATCATGTTGAGTTCACTGCGATAACAAATAACTACATAAGACACGCGAGCCTGTACGAAATATTGGCGAGTGAAACGCTAATGTAGTTAAACTATGTGGTCGCAGCAATAAAATTTTTATTGGGTGACTGTATTTTTATTGCGCGCTATATGAATCTATTCAGCCGGCACGCTCAGGCACGATCGACCAACGATTCGCGTGGATGTGCGAGCCGACGACAGTGTCGACGATTAAGAATTATGTGAATCGTCTCCCCGTTAATTTTCGTGGGCCGTCCCGCGAAGCAGATGGTAATTTATGCCGACAACGCAAATTTAAACGAGGCGTTGCCTCGTACGCCACACGCGATAGAATTAGCTCGCAGCGAGAGAGTTGCGAAAGAAGATAGGGATCAAAACTTTGTTCTATGGCTACTCATCAGCTCTGGGAAACAGCGAGTGTCTCGTTTAATTAATACGCTCTGGCTTTAATCGGCGAATCTCGGCGTAAGATAATTAATTGCATCATGAATCATGATTCTGTCATAAAGTGAATAGACTTCAAAAGCGGCCAATCTCGAACTCTCGTTGAAACGAATCGTTGCAATATGCAAAATGAACAGGATATGTCGCACGAAATGTGCCGTTTGAATTTAATTGTTGCTCCAACAAACCCTTTTCCCCCAAAAATGCCCGAAAATAGTTTAAATTCGCGGACGTGTTTATTTTACTGTTAACTCGTCATATATCTCGTGTATTAAATTATGAGATTTATTTTGCACACATTGCTGTTAATTTCAGCCCTTCGTGCGCGATATAAGTTTTTTATTCACTCTGTATTATCAACACGATGTAATTTACGAAAGGGATACATGATTACAATTGATTACACATGGTTGTCGTAAATCAGGCGGGTTATTATTTTGCGACGAGCGTAATTTTGTTGCAATTATTGGTGGTAAATTGCGGTCGGCAACGCACGACTCTCGAGAGACAGAATATTAATGCTCATAATTATGATAACTTGTACCCGTGATTCTACCGTTGATTTTTTTTATTTTCACAAGTTATTTGCGTTTTATGATTTACACGGGAAAAACACGTACAGAAGGTGTCATTCCTGTGGCACTCGGGTAACACCTGTTATCGTCATACCGTAACAGTAAATCAATTTTATTTATTACTCCCCTGCAATTTTCGAGATATTAACTGTTACGTTTAAAGTATAACTGTACCACCAACGGCGTCGACCCCGATTTTCGATAAGTGTAATATCAATTAAAGAGAAACCCACAACCTTCGTTTACTGAAAAAGTGAATACTCGAGGAAACCGTATTGTTGTTCGTGTGCCTAGGTAAAGTATCCGGTATAACGAAACGTGTATTTATTAGCTTTTCTCTTCAGCACCAAGAAAACCTTTCTCATCAACCAGTTCTCAAGGGAGGTTTAAGCTTTCTCTAAAGTATGCCTTGATGGCGACGCATTCATCGAGGCGCGTCTGATTGATTTTATAAATCCTCCGAAATGACCTACGAAGATTCTCCCCGTCCCACGTGTGGCAATCGCGAAGGGCTCTTTAATATCTCGCACGCGCATACCTTACGCAAGATTAGGCCGCATAAAATTAGGATAAGGCTGGAATGCATTCAATGTAGTCCCCCCTCTTTCATTTACGATACATAACACGTGCGTATAGCGTGTTCCATCTTAATCAAATTGAGATTCTTCAAATATCTTAAAATTACCTTCTGTCCCAAAAATTTTTTACGTACCATCATCTTCTACAGCTTTTCAGTTTTGTAGCATTTTGTAATCAATTCTCAAATTAAAATTCTGCGCGCAAGTTAGTTAATTTGATGAAAAAATAAGATTTCTATATCTGTCAATATCTATTTATATTCTGAAGTTCCTGAAATATCTTCTATTTTCAGTTATTTATAATTAGAATCTATTTTTTCTCATTCTTCTCGATAGTTTCGTTATGGAAAAAATGTTAAATCAATTAAGAAATTCGTCGCTGAAACCTGATCCGATAAAAATGGGACACGCTGTGCCGATTATTCTTATTTCATGCAAGATGCTTCTGGAGTATGCACTTCTCGATATTTTATTTTCCGATATAATGAGCTTTTCATTTAAATGAGATGCAGACGTAAATGCTCTCGAATATAAAATCTCGATAATATACTTAAACGATTTGATTTTAAATGCATTAAAATCTCAAACGTGAATTCGAAAAATCAGTCTTTTAAATTGTATAATTAATCTCGCCCAAAAATTTCGCTCACTTTCAATTTGCCGATAATCGCGCGCGTTTCCGCCGCATTAGTATACACCTCATGTCCCGCTCGTGGGAATGAACCGCTTTTATCCCGCGCAAGATCTTCCGTTTATCGAGGCTGCAGCCAATGGCCAAGGTCCTTTTATAGGCGCCATGTAAAGTCCGCGCTTTATCTTAATTTCAGGTAGCGGATCGTCACGCCTGTTTGGCTATCTCCATCATTTTCCGGGTCGCCTATCTGCGTTGTTTCTTAATAGAATGCGCGTATCTCGAAGGCGCGGTACAGCATAACGAGATATGCAGTCGACAGTAAATTCGAGCACTAATGCGAACGGGTTGACGCGAGCGGATCTGACACGGCCAACTTGATTAAGGCTCTCTTTCACCCTCGTCTCCAGTTATGCTTCGACGTGAAATTTTCCCCAATAATTAATTAGTCGTGCCATTTATACCACACGTCGCTAAATTACCACACGCCATTTTCCCGAATGTCAGTAATTCAAAGGGAATACAAATATTCGTTGTTGCAAGAGTGACAAGGGAATAAATTTTGTAAACGGATTCTAAAAAACGGTTAAATTCTGTAACAGATACCAAAAGTAATATACAACAAAATGAAAAAGTTATATTAATAAACATAGTCCTTAGCGTTCACTTTTGAGTGTTGTCAAGAAATCTATCTTGATCAAATTAACTAGCTAGCCCGTTTGTTACAGCGTGTGACTGCCATCCGATCGGGGCTTCTGGAAAGACCTGTAACCAGAGCAGCGGCCAGTGTCCCTGCAAAGACGGCGTAACCGGTATTACTTGCAACAGATGCGCCAGGGGCTACCAACAGAGCAGATCGCATATTGCGCCTTGCATCAGTAAGTACACGCCCACGCGTGCGTTCACCGTGCTTGATACCCGGTTTCATTGCGTTTATCTTTTATTTCGATTTCGTTTCCGCCGGCGCTCGTCACTCCCCTCGGGCCGAGCTTGTTTCGTGCGAGCTACGTCAAGCGTGCCGGTGCAACGAGGAAGATAGTATTCCGACTACGGATAATGGGAGAAATTCTGTGTCTTCCCGTAAGACGACGTTGCGATACGGTTAGATAAATTTTGAGAAGCTAGTCGCTCAAAAAGAGTGGAAGAGCTTCGTAGAAATTTCTTGCAGTTACATCTCTTGGGAGCGTCTAAACTCTCGCAATTGTTCAGACGTAACGCTTTGAAGTAGATTCAGAACGCTCGAAACTTACTGGGAATTCCAAGTATAAATTATCACGGTGGAATGAAAAAGTGAAAAAGATATCACGAATCTTTCCCTGCGATTTATCGTTATATACTCGCGTACACGGCACGATACAAAAACCGCACAATGTTGTTTGACCAGAAAGAAAGTGCAAAAAGTCTATCGCCAAGCGGACTTCGCGTTCGATCTTTTAGCCCGCTACCAGGGTGGCGAGAAGATCGAGCAAAAAAAAGGCACCGGATCCGCTCGACCACACCCGTACTGCCCTCGAGAATGATCGATCGATCGATCGGCAGGAACACGCGACCATCTCGACGCCGGATCTCCTCGCGCTTGTCCAATTAGGCGAAATTTGCGAAAACGTGCGCGCGACCATCGGACCCACCCTCCCGCTTCCATCGCAACGGGCGGCTTTTAGTTTCAAATCGAGTTTCAATCAAGAACGAATGTTCGTGTCACGAAAGATTACATCGTTGCCCATCTCTGAGTATCAGGAAGACGCGGCGCTTAGCGAATCTTATCGTGCATAGAAGACTCGCAGGCGGCGTGATAAACGTATAGAACGGATAAAAGTAATACCATCGTGCGGTTGTACCTCGAGCAATGCACTCAGGTTTCGCGGTGCACATTATCTCAGATCAAAAATATCACAAAATACGTTTGTTTTTAAATGTTGTGGGGAAAAAAACACTGAAAATAGCGTTCCTACACTGACAGAAGAAAATGGTTGCAGTTACCGCAATCTCTTTTAGGAGCCGATCACATTTTTATAATTTTTCCAACTACGTAAGTTGACCTAACAATGTATTGTAGTTCTCATAGACACAATATTGGTCCATGCAACTTATGATACGGTTGTCACAAACCAAAACGAGCTTTTAATTTGGTAAGGTGTACTGTAAATGTTGCACTGCCACAAGTACACTAACCACTAGTTTACTATTCATTCACCTGGATATTTTAACAGAATAATAGTTAAAAGCTTATATTTTATAGTAAATTGTTTTAATAGTTGGCATCGCTGTGTCTATATGGTTGCTATTACTAATATTATAGCGACAATTACTATAAAAATGATATTCCTGGCTATAATTATTTTACTATGCAATTATAGTTTCAAATACTACACACTTTTCTGCCAGTGTAAGATTTCAAATGTGTTTGTTAATGATTTACATATTTCCGAGAAAATCGGAGAATGGATATTTTTCGCAATCTCTGTGCGAGAGAGAAACAATTATCGACCCGAGCGCGAAGTTCTTGGCGCGGACACCTGCAGGATTAACTCGAGCCTTCCATCCAGGCCCGTTCTTCTCATTTATCTCGTATTCTTGCAGAGATACCCAGGGTCGTGCAGACGCAGGGCACGGCTGGCGAGGAGAGCGGCGAGCATGAGGACGACGACGACGAGCGCGGATACGACGGACGAGCTGGTAAGTAAGTGCAAAGTAAACTCGAAGGTGCGTATACGCTGAGCAAATGAACAACGAGCGAACAGCGATCGCGAATCGTCAGACGTTCGTATTCCTGTTCATTTGTTCGCGCGTTTTCGCTCAAGTTGGCACCGAGGCCTTCGGCTAGATTCCTCGCGTACTCTTCTTCAATTATACCTGACTTCGTAAGAGACAACTGCCGATTATTGCATTTCTTAAGTTTTAATTAAACTGTTAACTTGATTACTAATTAACTATCCCTAGTAGCACAGTGCATTGGCTAAACATTGGTCCAACGTTTAGAGATGCATTAGCCGATATGTTAAAAGAACTCAAAATGATATTCAATTTTTATATGACACACATAAAGTGTCAAGTTATTACGTTAACATAAATATAACACATAAAAATGTTACAAAAATCGCATATCTGTTTTATGTTAATTTTACATTGAAATAACAATCAAGTCTTGGTAACGCAAGAAAATTTTAACATTTCAACACACGACTTTTTACTGTGTATATTGTGCTACTAGGTGTATACCTCACAGAGCGAAAACTGTAAAAATATTCTTTCAGACAAATGCGCTTTGCAAAGTAACTTTCGTTACAGCTTTTCATGAATCTCGGATAATGGGATTTTCTGAAGGATATATTAAATACATTGTAACTGCATTAGAGGCGCGTACATGTGTTAGAACTAACGTCTGTTATGTATATCTCGAACTTTAACCGCAATAATCCGCCTTTGCTTCGTTGAGTACGTTCGTTCAGTGTATATGCACTTCCACACGCGACTGTATTTCGCTCAATTTCTTTGCGTTTAACTTCCCCTCGACCGAACTACTTGATATTCCGAGCGTTACGCTGCGACGCCGCGTCGAAGTCTCCGCTGACACACTGGGCGACGTAAAAATCACTGGCGAACGATGAGACGTAAGAAGATAAGATGGATGGGTGGGAAAAGAAGAAGACAGAAAGGGAAGGAGGAATAACATCTCGAGAGGCGAGCGATGTTAGCGTAGGCCGGTATTCTAATGTCACGTATTCAGCGCTAAATGTCCCTGTCCGATTCCGAGTTACATTTGTCTTGTACGATGATTTAATATAAACGTGAGACGCGAGTCAAGCAGCTACGCTTAGCGTTTATAAGATAAATACGGGCGCAATGATCTCCCAAGTAATTTGTGACAGTATCGCGAATCTCTTGCTGTTGAAACGATATTGGGAGAGCGCTATTTCGAGGAAACAGACCGTAAAGAAAGTATACTGCGATATCAAGATGTTCTAAAATCAATTCGCGTAAACTTGTCAAGATAAGTACACGAAATTTATACCTTCCGCGATTGGGAAGTATTACAAATAATTAATTAATAGCGAGAGGGTTTGTTAAAAGTGTTAAAAATCTGCGCTGCCAACAGATACTCTTCACACGTGATCCACGTTCTTATCGCATTAGTATTTTATATTTATATTTTAGGATTGTAGGAATTTACGAAATAAATACTACTCTATCTACAAAAACGTGAAAAACTAAAAAACAAGTGCGTGTTCATAAAACGCATTCTACAATATTTTATTCCTATCAGAAAAATCTGCAAAAATGCAAACGAAAAATCTGCATAAAAAACAAGCTAGGAAAAATCTATAAAAAATTTTTACCAATAGAGAAACGGGTCTCTTTCTATCAAGTTTCTCGCTTATCTCATTTAGAAGCATTAATGTCAAAAGTACGCGTTGATACGTTAAAGCGAGGAGGGAGCTTCTATTTTGTGTTTAAACTGCACCTTCCTAAGAACTCGTCGCCGAAAAGATTTGGAAATTTATCTTGGAAATTCGAGTTTGTGTAATGAGAAACTGCCGAGCTTTCAGGACGCACTGCGTACGCGAGCGAGCAGACTTTGGCGCGGGTCTGAGTCTGCGCGCGATCGCGTTATTATTTCCGCAAATTTAACGGGGATCAGGGTGGAAGGAAGTCGATCTGGATACGAGCTCCGTCGCCACGTGGTAGAACGGAATGCGGGCGCTATATTAATTTAAGCAGACAGAGCCGGTGAACGAGCGAGAAGGAGAAAGAGGGTCGGAACGTCTAGCCGCTCGGTCGCAGACTCTCAGCCACCCCTAATGGCTTAATTAAAACTACCCTCGCTTGCGGCTCGCCCGTTTACCCCGGCATTTTCACTCGCGTAGACGATACGCGATTTTCACGGCGCGGGCTCTTAGTCGCTCGGGCAAGATGAGCGAATCCTCTTACTTTAACTTAAGACGTCGATGCATCTCGATAAATTTCAGCTTTTGGACACCCGTGATATTTTCTCAAATAGTGAGACCGTACGGGGGCAAAACTGGGGACGGGATTCATTAAATTTCGCACCGAGAAGTGCAAACGAGATGCACTTTACTCGGGCCTCGAGACAACGTATATCTTAATTCCAAGCAACTTATTTTCGCGACGTAAACTGGCAGTATTATTTTTTAACAGAAAGCTTACATTTTAATCTACATATATGCGCGTGAAAATATTCTGCTCGGAGATGTCTAATTTATACAATTAAAGATTGCATAAAAACTGATAAACCTAACAATTTATTGCAAGCGATAAATTCTGTTCAAATGTTATGAGAAGCCTTGCTCGGGAAAATGTTTAAAAAGTATTAAGAGATACATAACGTTTGAGGAGAAGGAAAGATTAAGCACTAGATGCCGCCGATGTACACTAATGTAATTACTGACCTGGAACTTTAACGAGAAAGCTTAATCTTCTAATTTAGTGTCGTCCTCATCTGACACTGTCTTAGAGACAATGCAGAGAGACGTTGCAGAGAGTATCTTCCGATTTTACGTAGAAAAATGGTTTCTTCCTGCGCTTAAAACTAGTTTAATTTGCATGCAAATTGGTTCCTTGTGTCACTGATTACAACTCCGAGGTAAAAATGTAGAATTTGAAATAGCACACTTTAAGGTACCTAAATAGTAAAAATTGTAGCATACATAATTAATTTTCTTCATTTAATTATTCTGGATTATTAGCCCAAATTAGATCAAACAATCATATTTATTAATTTATTTATAATTTCACAAGTGCAATCGGCATGCAAATTGTCTTTATTTTCTTTATATATATTTTATAGAGCCTTTTGCATTTTGTAATTGCGTTAAATTTGTCGTTGACAGAAATATTTCAGTATTCGCATTCACCCTCCTTCAGTGTCGCGATTACTCGATACTGAATATCGCATACGTTGCGACAAAAATTCGACTAAACAGAATTTCGCTCGGCAACGCCCGTTGCAACAATCAGATAAGATGTTGATTTTAAACTTGTAAAACTGTACTGACACAATGCGTCTCGCGTTCGCGACGGACCCCGATCGATTTTTCCAGGTTGAAAACTGACGGCATGAAAAGCGAGAGGCTCACGTAGTTGTCGTGCCCCCTCGAGTTCTCTCGTTGCATCGAATGCACGCGTTTCTACCCACGCGTGCTCCATATGCAGAGCGCAGATTACGTCCCGACGCTCTCTGCATTTCGAGTGAAATATCGACGCGCGAAGAGGAGTATCGCGATCGAGTTTGCACCTGGGGCCAGATACACCCCGCGGACGGTATGATACTAATTATCGGGCATTGCGATCGCCGAGAAAACGTTTCTCGTCTTACTGTGTACTTCGGACCGAAGATAAAAGTGTTTGATACAATTGGGAGTTTACACGACGATCATTTGTCTCTTCGCCGTGAAGGAAATGAATTTTTTCAAGGTAGGTAAGGGACAGTCTCTATTATGAGATAGCCTCTATTACGAGATAGAATTTTAATATGAGATAGTAGGTTTTCAACGTCCAAATTCAATCGCAAGTCTTTTCCCGCAACGATTACACGATCTAACAATCAATTTTCCACCAAACCGATTTCACTCCAAGGGCAATAAATTAATGGCGGAAACCAACAGATGATGCCTAATGTATATAGGCAACAGCCTATCAATTTAACAGAAAGTCCGCTATCTCATATTAGGAGTTTAGCTCATACTAGGGGACTCCTCTAGTGCTCGTATATAAACTCCATCTTCTGGGTTCAAGGATTAAACAAACGACGTTGTAAGATATTATAGTAATTCGCAAGGAGTTCTTTTCAATGTTTTATTATTTACACACTGTTACTCGAGCTACGCTACGTGCTTATTTCCTGCTGATTCTGAAATATTCGGTGATCGAAACCGCTACATATTGGGGGAGGAATTATCGCGCGCTCCGATTTTGTTCGCGCTCGGTTTTTCGCTATCGCGTTTCTTTACGCGGCGCATAGAAGTCTCGCCGCCTACGCGCGTAATTCCGCTTGTAGATTACGCGGCGACGTCACCTACTCCGCTCGCGCAGGAGTGAAATATCGACGCGAGAAGGCAAGTAGTATCGTAATCGAATTTACACCTGGCGAGTGTCGCGCCGAGTGGCACCGTCGCTGTAAATTCTTGCGGGGAAACTGCCGCGGGAACGGCCCGCGTAAATTATCTGCCATAATAGGCCTCCTGGAAACACCCCTCTCGCAGCCTCTCCTCCTCGCGCCCGCGAAATCACCATCTCGGCCTCTGCATCTCGATAATGTCGCGATAAGTCGCCGCAAGTCAACGTTCTTGTATAGCGGTTGTCTCGGACAACGCAAGGACAGACAACTCGGAAAACGATCATCATTTTGATCGATGAAGGAACTTTGTCACACAGACATTTGACATCGCGAATTAACGTAATTGGCTTGTTCTGTCTTGAACCCATTTTTCAATATGTCGTTATACACTGGAAAAAAACTTTCGCTACCGTAGCTAATCAAGGTTTGCTAAAAATTCTTCGCTGCTATAATTATAAACTTCGAATGTTTTGCTGTCGCACCTAATACAATAGACACAGTATAACAAAATATTTAGAAATGTCATGCAATTTTTGAGCAGTTACTAGACAGTTGCATTAACTTTTGTCTAGTAACTGAGAAGTAAAGCTACTTGAAATCCCAATCAAGGTGCAATGTTTTTCTTACAGTTACTGCACATAAAAGATGCGCAAAATTTGCACCCAGTCACTCAACAAGAACAAAACAATACGTATTTTGATAAATAATGATCTATTAATACTAGACAAATAACCGGGCAAATGTCTAAGCAAACTGCATATATTCTTACGAGGAAAACTGCTTCAACCCTGATAAATAAAATTCTATCAAATTCTTGTCAATTTTCTATGCAGTATTGTTAGAACTAATGAGAATGCAGTAATACTGAACAGTAGCTGGAAGGGTGTCTAGAGAAACTGTATACATTTTTACCAAGATTACAACTAAATATTAGCTATCCATATTTTACAACTAAAATTTAGTTACCACAGGCAGTTTTTAGCTACGGCAGCTACATGTTTTTTTTTCGTGCACCTAACATTTCAAATGACGTTTACATTCTGATAGAAATTTAATTTTTGACTTAATTGTCAGAATATTTTAAGTGGACAATAAAAAGGATACAACGGAAAATAATTTCGAATCGGACTTTTGCTAATGAAAAATAAAGTTTTTCGTCAAATTTTTCTGATGGCTAAGGGAATAATCATCCGGTAGATTCGGGGACATTCTGTGTAACGAGCAGATTTCAGATTAAAACGCGTCGGCTAGCAGAGTTTTAAACGCCGGATCGAACCGGTATCAGTCGACTTACGCTTATATCCGTTTGTATCTCAAAGAAACGAACGATCAAGATTAAGCCGACTCTTGATTTTCACGTCTTCGAAATTTCATTAGGACGAAGTCCCGCCGATCACGCTTCACGTCCGCTCTCGTCGCGTGCAGGTTTCAGACTTCATTACCGGTTTCATTCTCGTGTACTTTTTCCCTCGTTACTTCGCCCGAGACGGCAAAGCGAGACCGACTTGTCTTTTTATTTTTCAATTCCTGCTACTTTAACTTCGCAATTTAGCGCAGTTCGATCTACTGGGAATCTGTATGTAGTGCTACATAACTATCTTATATTATATTATCTCAGTATCGCAGCAAGTCGGCGAGCGTAGAAAGAGAGATAAGGGAATATCGGAAAAGATCGAAACTTGTGCCCGACTTGTAAAACTCTCCCTCGATATCCGCGAAAATGATATTATTATATAATGATTGTACAATACAACGTGATACACGTATAATTGCATATTCAAACGTACGATTTAGAGCATAGTAAAAAACTTAATTAAAAAATATCATATGGACGGTATTCAAAGAAAAACTTCAATTATATTTCAATCGCTCGATATATCATTGAGTAGCTTTGCAATTTGTTATTTTTACGCGTGCGTTCTTATCATCGACCAATTAAAATCCAACATTTTCAAGTAAAAAGCGCACGAGAATTAACTTTCTGACATAAATGTCATATAGAACGTGTAACTTCGAAATGAAAATGCTATTCGGATATCTTCTGTTCGTATCTTAATCGGCTTCTTCGTTATATTCAATATTAAAGGCTGGAAAACGAGCGGAAGGGACGAGTTGCGTTAATGAACCAACTATACTTTCACAAATAACAAAAAAAAAGACCAGTTGTAGGTTGAGAGAAAAATCCTATAGCTAGGCACGTTTGCCGGCGACGCTGATCGGCGACGCTGATCGGCGAATGGGCCGTAGGTGTGTTCCAGGCTTAACGTCTACATATTGTTACAATAAGGGCGAGCCTAGTATCGCCGGGAAGGTCCACTTGACGCGATCCACCCACGTGGGCCCGCAAATCGCGCGGCCCGCCGCGAACCAACGTGATCGTCCTCGGATACGTGGCCGGCTCGTTACCGGGGCCCCCGATCTCCTCCGGGGCCTTCCGCCGCCGCGGGGACGGACCCGCGCGATCTCACGTGTCCGCCCCCGCCGTTATTCATAAGCAGCGCGGTAATTACGACCAACTGGTAGCCCTCGGCTACCTTACCCCCGTGTTCCTTGTCGAAGGCGGCCCACACCCCTCGGGTTCGCGTATTATCGCGCGGTAACGTAAGCGCGCATATCCGGCGTACGCATTCCGCGTCACGGATCGCATCTATATGTTAATGCTCCGCAACCGAGCGCGCGTCGTAATTCTCGCGAAGCGCAGCGCAGCGCAACGCACCCACGCGTGTGCGCATCGCGCGCGTCCCTCGCGAGAGTCTCGCGAAAAAAAAAAACGCGAATCGATCCGACTTTGACGTATGATATCGGCGATCTCTATGAGGGCCTGCGTCCACGATGCTTAGAGCTTGGTCCAAGTTCCAGCACCGTAGACACAGGCCTTAAGATCTCAGAACTACTGAAAGATGAAAAAATCATTTAGATTCGTTACATGAATCTTGCGTCGAAAACGTATAATCTCGTGTATCGGCGGAGATACTCGAAATAAAGTGTCGTATTTTGGGACATGGGTCATTCATATTTTGACTAAAGATAAACTGAGATTGCACCGAGTCAATTGTAAGAAGTGGAACGATTCTCGTGAAGCTCGATCAATCGTACGTGTATTGTGGAACACGCCACGATATTACCATAAATATACGCCTGTTATAAATAGATCGCGCGTTACTAATAAATCTTTGTTTCAATATTTGTACATATGTGATGTAATTTTTATAGAGATCCACCGTTACAATGAAATATAATAATTTACGCACCTCGTGGTTGTCGCGCTGGCACCCGACGTTTCCCAAGCCTTCTCCTATTTGCGGATGCTGTTGTTGCACTCGTACACAACACAACACTCGCGAAAACGTGATCAATTACGATGCAATGTTCGTCAGGATAATCGTACTGCACTCCCGATGCTAATCGCGCGCGACACGCACTTCACTATTGTTCATTGTGATGGAATCTCCATCGAATCGCGATCGCGAAAATGACGGAGAAAAAAAAATACGAGATTCGACACTCGCGAATTGCGCCAATAATTCAGCAAAATTTCGGCGAGGATTTTTAACAAATTGTAAATAATGTCGAATTTCACACGTTACGCGATTGCTATCAAATTACCAAAACGCGGATTTAATTACGACTATTATTTATAAATTAATAAAATATCACGACGATATTCTCAGAGTTGTCCCGTTTATGAACGAAAAATTCGAAAATAATGGTCATAATCGCCCGAAAATACACAATCGAAATTCAATATCACACACGCAATCTATCTCAAATACGTAAATCCAATTAAATGCGTACTGTTAACCTTTAATTACTCGCGCTGCTTCACAACAAAACAATTATTTTATCGCACTGCACGACGTAAGAGAAAACAGATTTAAAAGAAATTAATATAAATTAAGTGATACCGAGTTCATAGAGATCTTTCTTCAAACACGATCACCACGGATAATTAATACAAATTCAAAAAGTAAGTAGGGTCTGGC
>NW_011967245.1:3714405-3753421 GCF_000949405.1 Vollenhovia emeryi | reverse complement strand
TTAATAACTTTTTAATAAACAACGAGCGCCGGCTAAATCCTTCTGAGGGTTACTCAGGAGGGTGACCTCTATAATATATGTCAAGCCCAAGGTTATTGGAGGTGGGTGTGTTAATCTAAATAATTACCCTGGCAAACCCTGCGCGTGTAATTAAAAGTTAAGTACTCGTTCCGGTACATACTTATAACATATCTGCTTAATTCACGCCCCTGATTCGGAAGTAATGAACAAATCGGCGAAACTTCAAAGCGCGGCGCGAGATACACTCAGATTTAAGCATCGTTGTAGAAATCATTATCAACGAAAGACTGTGAATGAGAGACGGATGTCAGACCCCCGTTTTTAATTTAATATTAATGATATTTATTATTATGTTCCTTGAAAAAGACCACAGCCCGCACGGTCGAAACGTCGTAATTAAATAAATAAACTACCCGCCAGCCTAATGTCTTTTAACAATTCTTTTTATCAGAAATCATTATCGTCCGCGAACGCGTATAAATGTCGCGATAAAGTAATAATTTGCAACTTCTGTCTTCTTATTCTGTTGTAAAATGAATGAAACGCTCACTTTGCTCAATAATCAATACCGTAAATTAAAGCGTGCCGTGAAGTTTGAGTCAGGAAAGTTGTAGGCCAGAAATGAATGTTGTAAGTAATCGTAGCAATTTCTAGTTTCCATTCCCTGTCGCGTCGATCCGTACGTAAAGTGAAGTTCGCAAAACACTTCCACAAACGACCGATACGCCAGGTAAATCACTGGAATTGATCCGTCACGCACGTTAATCGTTGCCGATTGTAGTAAAGTATTGAATTCGGCGTCCCGTAACCCGGCGCGGTACGCGTCGTTACTTATCGCCTCGAGTCTCGCTCTAGAAATGATAACAACAAAGCGCGCGACGATTCCGTACCTCACCCCCTATCCACCCCTACCACAAGCACCAAGGTCGCACACAGGCGCGATACGATGAACAAGTTCAACCGTCGTAGACAATACGCACTAACAATACGCCGAACAGTGCTCCGTGGTCCGTGGCCCGTGCGTGTTAAATCACGGAGGTCGCGATCGCGTACACTGATAGTTTTCGAAGGGAATAATCGTATCTCTTTAACTGCGATCGCGTTTCGACGAGTGATACCACGATCTCCGTCTATTCAACGAACGATTATCGTAACAGTTTATCACGCTATTCTTTCGTCGCGGTGCTAAACGCGATCGACGTCGGAAGTGCCGTACAATTACTTTATTCCAGTGATTGATCGAGTGATCGTAATTAACCGTGTCTTCGCGCGTGTCGTGTTGTGCAACGAGCGAATCCGATAGCAGGGAGAGAAACCCACTTGGGCAACGGCGGAACGATCGTGGGGTAAGTAAATTATTGTAATGATTTATTGCTTTCTGTTGCGGAAGCCGATGTACCTTTATTCGAGTTTTAAACAAGTGCGACTCGCACAATTTATGGATGCAAATGACGAGCGCGAGCTGGGTGGGATAAAAGAGTGATTATCACGGTAAATTATTCAGTTGAAATTACCATAAACGCGCGCGGAAAGCTACATTCTATTTCTACAGGGCGGACAGGTGCGAGATGTCTTCCTTTTTCGTGTTGCCCGCCTGATCAAGCGGGTCTCAATTATCTGACCTATGCTGAACTGTGACGCCGATCTGTTACGCGTCTCTGGTTTTAATTCGTCGATCGTATTCTTACGCGGCTATAAATAACCGATCGGTGCAGTCGCTCTGGCACGACAAGGCGCCGCGATGCAAATTGCAAAGCAATGATGAGATCGAACGGGGCGATTATACTGATAAATTATTCAGCCGAATTATCATAAACACGTTCATACATATTTTGCCATTCGCAAAACAGTCATTTGCAAATAACTTTCTTAATGTAATCAACAGCAAACGTGCTGTTAATCATAGATGCGTTACAACGTTATCCAAATCCGCTAGGTATTTTTTTCTTCACTTGATATTTCACCGTAATCGCAAAACGATGCAAATTACGCTCGCACGAGTTCAACTCGACAATCGAATTAGATAAACGATACCCTTTGGCAAATCGTCTTCCGAGTGGGTTCATCGTAAACGTAAAGCGTTTGCTGTATCTGCCAGATTACCGGTATCACATTTTAACGTAATCGTTACATTAATAGTGGCCTACGTTGTAGCATTCTACACTGATAAAAAAAATATCTTAATCCAAAGAAATATTACTTTCCTCAAGAAAAGTATTCGTTAGTTGGCACCTAATGGCTTATTAACTTAAATTTAAAAAATAATAAATTAAAACATGCATTGTTTTAATTTAAGTATTTATTAGATATCAAAGAATAGATCATTTTAAATTGAAAAATTTTTATTTTGACTCTATAAAATGTTTACTAAGATGTAATTTGCACAGCGAAGAAAATTGGATTTCTCATTTAACAAAAGCAATTATTTCATTTAATAAATAGTATTCTGTATCTCATGAAATCTTTATTTGAATGTAGAAAATGTAATGATTTAAATTAATTTACTTAATACATAGATTTACGTGAAATTTGATTTTTTTTATTTAAATAGAATAAATATTTACTCCAGTAGAAAAAAATAATTTTAAGTAAATCCATTAATACTTGGTTTGAAAAATTTTTTTTGCCAGTGTAATATTGTAGAAAAATGCCAAGTAAATTGCCGTAATAAAAAAGTTAAATTTTACGTGATGCGTCGCGTGCGCAAAGATGATCTTACGCACTGACGTTAACGGCGTTATTATTTGTCGTTACCTATTCGTGGAACGCAACTCGAGGCACGTCAAAGCGGTTTTCCCTGACTCGCGAGAACGCATCGCGGGAAAGCTGATCGAAAAATGAACAGTATATCATCATCTGCCAAATCGAGAGTGCTTTTCTTCGCCCCGACATTCATGATCCACCATCGAGCACTCGACTGGTAGTCACGGGAACAAAGGAGAGTATGCGGGCAAAGAGGAGCCGAAAAATCTCGTTTCGCCGTCGATGAAGTGCCTTCTCGTCGTCGTGCGCGCGATTCCACTCTTAACGGAAGCCCACGCTCTCAGGCACTCGCGTTGCATTCGAGTGCTCTGAGAATTTTCTTCCTCCGCTATAGGAAAATTGTATAAAGAGTCACAGAGTCGGATCAACGATCCGATGTCTGAGAAACAGAGGGCAATAAGTCGAAAATGACCGAACGCGAAATATTTAGATCGTTGCAATTCGAAAGACGAACCCTAGCAGTTGCACAATGAATAATGACGCGACGTCTTCTAATACGATGATTTAATATCACAGTAAGTCTGCAGCTAGAATGAAAAAGTCGATATCTTTCATGTAAATTTATTAATTGTCGTTAAATTAAAGACTGTCAAAGTACGTACGTACACTCTTCTACGCGTAAGTTTCAATTTGATCGAATTGATCAACATTTAATTTGTTTTAAAAGTCATCCACGCATACGTAAACATACGAAATTGCAGGTTTTATCTCGAAAATTGATTTTTTTTCCCTCTACATCTTGTGCTTCTCAGACTTTTGGACTTTGAGGCGAGTGTCAGGAATGAGATTTCATGACGCGTTTCCTAATTTGATAATATCGGGTATTATATTGGCGAATCCGAAGGAGAGAGAGACTGGTCTGTTATTAAATTAACCTTCGTCGAGACCTGTTATTAAATTAAGCTTCCGGCGATCGCGTACGTGTACCGCAGTTAATAGTAGATAATTTTATACTCAATGTATGCAGAATGTAAGCAAGCTCTGTTTCTTTACGTCCCGAAAGGCACGTTGCACATTGCAACACACCATTGTCATCGCATGGAAGTGTCATTGCTCGACGATACCGTACGATGAATCGCGTTGTTCCGCGTTCGGCACATAAGATACATTTTATGACGGATCTCTCTCTCTCTCTTTCTCTCGTAACTTTTCTCCGAGATAAATTACTTCGCCGGTTTCGCGATAAAGCCGACCCTGGTAGGAAATAAACGTCAGACCATTAAAGCGAGTCTACGCGAATGTATATCTGCGGTGAAATAATAATAACTCGAAAGCCGAACCCTCCTTTCGGGCCTCCCTCGCGCAGAGGGAGAAAAGCACGAGAGACCGCGTAAGGGAGGCGCGACTTCAAAAAGGGAAAGGGAAAGAAAGGAAGAGGGAGAGTCGTCGCCAAGTATTGCACTACGACGCGCGTTTATTTGCGTACGCACACGCGCGCGTTTACGTGTTCCGCGGTTTTTCTCAGCGCGCGTATCGCTCGCGTACAGTAGAGACCCCGTAATCAGCGACTGGCCATGAGAGTTCGTCGAATTCCCGCGAGTGAGGGGGGAAACATAGGCCATCTTCACTCTTCTACGATCGTAGAATCGTAGAATTTGACGAACTCGTATGGCCAGTCTCTGATTACAGGGTCTCTAGCGTACAGTACGTCTTGTCGACGACGCCGATGGACCGGGGAGGGAAAAAGGAACGCTGCGAACACCGTAAAGGGTTACGGGCGCGATGGTAATGACGGCGATTAAGGCCGGCCCCGCGAAACCAGTTCGGTTTATTTCTTGGCGAGTTATCGTGGCAACGCGTAAGGAAAAGCGCCGCGGACAAAGTCGTCTCGCGCCTACTTTGCTCGTAATGTAAATTCCGTGGCCGTGTAATGACTGTCGAAGTACGCGCTTCGTCGATCACTGCGAGGCGATACGTCCAGTCGGGGCGCGACGTCGTAACTTTTACATCTTAACATCGCATCCCGATCTACCAGTTGATACATATACACACCGTGTTTATATCCCGTAACTTTACTTAAGCGTAGAGCTAAGTAGATCTCGCCCCATTACTCACGGGAAGGTATGCGAATTTTGTTGAATCGCTGAATCGCTTCTACCGATGTTACTCAGCGCGTTTGATTTACCGATTAACCGTGATTTGTTGAGGCAAAAGGAGTCTCGTAGTCGCGGATTTATGCGGCTCGTTCATTCGGATAACGAGTATTTCGATTAATTATAATCACTCGGCTCTTTATAATCGTCGCGTATTTTGATATTTCCTGATGGAGCAACGCGGAGTAATAATATACTACCGTGGCTTACGTCACGGCCGCTCTTTTTTAGCTCGGTTTGTCCTTTCACCGGATTAAGGGACTTGCGCTCGGCAAAAAGACGACGCAGAGATGGTAAACGATATCGCCGGTATCGATGCAATAATTTTCGCGTGATATATTACGATAATCGCAGCGGCGCGAATAACACCGCCGGTTCGCGGGGCACATTTAAATGCAGCCGGTAGAGTTATGCGAATTACAGCATACTCAAAAATTTGCACAGACACAATTAATAACCGCGTAAGATTTACAAGGGCGATACGCGGGCTTAAAATAGAATTTATTGGGCTATGACCTATTTAAGTATGAAAGGGCAAAATATGGAAAGGCTGTTTATTAGGAAATTATTACAAAAATCAAAGAACTACTCGCAAAATTTGCGACAATCTAATATTAAGCGATTTAAATGCTTTCTACTTATTTATATGCTTGCTACTTGCTCATATTTTTACCTGTGCATAGTTTATCATTGTTTCTAAATTTGTCGTTTTTACATACGTAGGTAATGCATGACGAACGTGGAGTATTCTGTTATCTAATTACTTGAATCACGAAATATCATATTGTACAAACGTATTATGTGCGATGCTTATGCTTGAGTACACAGCGAGTATAACGATCTATTGTTGCAGCATTACCGCCTGAGGTACACAAATATTTGTAATAACGTTTTGGTAATACTCTTTGAAAATACACGGTAATGTGTCAAATTAAGTATTATAATAATGTGTTTGTATATCGGGGTACTCAGCTATATCAATTTGCACACTGAAAAAAATTTCTGGTTGAATATGGACGAATCAGATAATTCCTTTAGGATTTACCAGAATTCCTGTAATCCTACAGAAATCCTGGTAAATCCTAAAGGAATTCTGGTAAATCTTAAAGGAATTATCTGATTCGTCCATATTCAACCAGAAATTTTTTTCAGTGCACTTATTTAATTATTACTTTATCTCTATATTGTTAATAATATAATTTAGAATATAATGAACAAATAGTCACCTTTCAAATGAGAAATAACGCATTGAACTTTGTATCTAAAGTGCATCTTAAACCATCCGTTGATTCTTAGTAAAACAAAATTTAAAGAATTTCTTGATGCCAAATCTTCCGCATTTCTCTCTAAAAGTCAATCAGTGGATTATCAATGAAAACAGCGAATATACACTGATTCGCAGTTATAATGCACCGATTGACTTTTAGAGAATTGCTTTCCAAACTTTAGCACTGCCCAATATAATCTAAATTTTATTGTCGAATTATATTGTAGATTATTAATCTAAATTAATAATCAATATTTCTCTTTAAAATATCTTTTACAATTTGAGTAGCTTTTTGTCGCCAGTGGTGATCAACCAAGGGGAATTTTTTAAAAATCGACCAAACTGGCAAAATTTATATTGATTTTAGTCACGACGTTTCGATCCCTTTATCGGGTCCTTTTCAAGTACAGTCTAAAGTTGACTGAACATTTTTAAGTCGTGTCGAAACAGAATGGGTTCATGAATCTGTGATAGCAAATTGATAATATCATTTGTGTCTCGGTAGTCAGTGGATTTATAATGGCGATGTCAATTAAAAAAAATTTCCAAGTAGCAACCGCACGTTTGCGCGTCTCGAATAAAACATCTTTTACTATTTTCGCGATCGTTTTAATATAAGAGCGTGCTACAAATGAAAAAAAATGTGCGTAATTATATCAGGTATCTGTGTAATTATAATTTTTGCAAACAGCAGTACATCGACGATAGCAATTTGCCATTCGGGAAGTTGTGTTAATTTTCAAAATATATCCGGAGATAAAGTACCGCCACGAAGAGCGCGTTACGTTCTACCGAGTTTAGAATTTTAATGGCGTGGCGCGTCGCATTTAAGTATACCTCGACGACTGTGCCGCCGCGTAAACGTGTTGCGTGCGCGTATGCGCTCGGATAAACGCCCACCGAGGGTCTTTCCGTTTCGGGAAACATACCCCGAGCACTGTTTGCACACTACATCGGTTCGTTCTCTTTCCCGTTTTCGTCCTTCTCCATCGCGGACGCACCTTAAAGCTGCGATGCGCTTTTCTCTCACTCGGCACGTATCGCGTGTATTTACGGGCGTATTTGCGAATACGGTCTGCGTGTAACTTAGACGTCGCGCTGAGGCCTCTTCGAGCAAGGTGTTGTAACATCGACGGCTCGAGGTGCAGAACTTTTCCTCGAAAAGATCGGCTAATCTAGCATCGCGCGATCCCTCGCGCAGATTTTTTCGCCCGCTGCAACGCGATACGCGAAAGTAAAATAAACTTATTAACGTGCAACAAGACGTTCGTTCCGATGACTCGAGAAACGGGACGTGGGAATAGCACATTGTGAGGATATCGGGGAAACAGTTCTCTCGATTTCTTCCAGCAATTTCGCCGTTGTATTGCCGATCGCGATAGGAGGAACCGCCTCGCGTTTCTTACGGCGCGGACAATGCGATGCACCGGCGACCACGTATTGTTGTCCACGCGGAAAAAAAAAGTAACTTTCGCGGGAAATGACCTTTCCGTTGGTTGGGATGACGTGCCGAGAACGAGGGGGGCGATCGATCTGTTTTTCGCGGACTGTTAAAGCCGAACGAGGGTTTCGCCGCCGCGACGCCGGCGATAAAAGTAACGCCGGCGCGGAGGAATGACCGATCGCGCTATCGATACTTCCGAACGAGATGGAGGAAACCCCCGCGAAATTTTACGGCGGATAGACTCGACGGAGAAATTACGTTAAGCCCCCGAGAAATTGCCCTTGGCGGGCTATAAAATGTGGTATTAGATTAACGGGCAGAAGAGATTTTCGAGAGAGGCTGACTGAAGGAAGAACAGGAATATTACTTGCGATTAGAAACTTGCTTGGCGAAGTTTTTCCTTACTTTATTAGCTACAGCGTTCTGTGCGCAATACGGTATAGTAGTCTTCCATGTATAGTGCACGTATCATTAAAAATAATATGTCAATCTCCATTTTAACAACACTTTACGCGAATGTTTAAATTTTGCGTAGAAAGATTTTTTTAATACTTAGATGCTGGATTTCGTGATTGAATTAAGGATGTATTGAATTGTTATCACAATGAATGCTATTGTGAAATTTTAACTTGACATTCCTAATAACGTGCCAGACGTTATAACGAATTATTTCTATATTTTTATGTAGGGTTTTTCGGAAAAAAAAACGTAATAAGAAATCATTCCAAAAGTATCACAAACCAATAATTAGACTTTTTTACATCGTGTTCTTCAAGCGTGTAAAATTGTTTTTGCGAAATTTCGAAAGGATCTGCTTGCTCGCCTTGCAATTATTGTTAAAAATTGCTGCGATTATCAGTATTGACGACGGAATGTGACAGAGCCACATACCTACACGGAGAAAATTCTCTCCGTGTACGATTTAGTCTTGCGGTTTACATTTGCATCAAAATAAAATTCAATGAACAATACTTCAAAGTACAATTTCGTAAATTTCTTACAATTATGTATCGATTAGAATTCGGTTCAATTTAAATTTCCCGACTCTTAGATCAACCTTAGGGAGAGATGATCCAATACAGACGTCCACGACAGACGTCCAATACATCCTTAAAATCTCATCATGCTATCCACGAACGTATAAAAAGTTTCGTCATCCAAAACTCGAGACAATGACTTCATTGTACAATAATGGGTTAAAGCTTAATAAGTGTCAGAAGAAGCTTCACCAGGCTGCCCGTAAAATCGGGAACCGAGGTGACCGGCGAAAATTTCGGGCGACGACCTCGTCGACGGATACGAGACAATCTTCTACGCGTCTCGCGGCCAATCACGACCTAATTACGCATACCGGGTACGTCGTGATACGCGCACACACATCGCCTGCGGCGCGGCGCGATGTAAATTCTTGGCGAAAAAAGAATCTCTCGTAGCTCGCGCGCCTACATGAAAATGGAGAAGCGCCCAGGGCATTTTATTCCGGTCGAGCGAATCGGCTAGTCGACATTATTCAAAAATCCCCGCAGCCTGCTCTTACGCTTCCTTACCCTCAATTAGCAACGCGATACTCGAATGCGAAGCTTTATAGGAGCGATTTGCGCGTAACGAGGGAACTTTGGAGACTTATTGCCGACCGTCGCGCCATTTTTCCCATATATTAAATTATCCGCGTCTTGGGGCAAATGCGGCCTTGAATTCGAACCCGTAAGTCCAGAGCGTCGTATTGAAATTCAATGAATCCCCTTTTCAGAAAACACATTGAAAGCTCCACAATAATCTCCGCGAAAAAGATAGCGCGCTTATAAAATGTTTTAATAATGATTCAACTTCAAATTAAACTGAGAAAAAAATTGAAGGAAGACAGCAAGCAATTAAAATCTAAATTTTTATGTATTCGACATTAATCGTCGAAGAGTTAAAGTAGCGCCTTATTTATATTTACATTAGACTCGCATTTTATTGCATTAAAAATGTGTACTAAAATGTGATTAAATTGAACTGTCTATTACATTCCACACCTATACACTTCGTAAATGTTCACGCAAGAAAAAAAGTTATGTAAAGAACGTCACGAGAGAAAATCATGTATAATCTTTTTAGCGCGATTAATTAATTTAATTCACAGTTGCGCGATTCTCTACCGAAGTAGATTAATCGGCGTTAATAAATTTATCATTAATCCTCTCACGCGATTAATTCGTTGATACCAGCGCGGAAGTTGCATATCTTAAAATAGTTAGACGTTCCATCAATCTATAATTAACATAAAATCACATGTTTACGATTGTATTAAATTGTCAGTTATATTACTCTGTATAATTCTTTAGCATCCCCCGGGGACTTTAAACTCAGGACAGGAAAAAACCCTCCGCCTATCCGCTCGTCTAGCCGTATGTAGATTTCCGCGTATTAAATGCATCTCGTAATCTTCACGCTGACTGCATTCAAGAGTTAACTAACACCATTCGGCGTGTTCGAACGATGTTGCATTCCCGAAGGCGGCGCGTTTCTCTCTCTCTCTCTCTCGTTTACCCGTTAAAGCCGCTCCGAGGTGTACCGGTATACATCAGCGCTCTTTGAGAAAAATTGATATCGTCCGATAAAGGCTTTCACCGCTCTCCCAGCTTTTCTCCCCCGCATCCCAGCGGATCGTTTGAATCTTCCTTTTTTTGTCCGTATTTTCGTTGCCGGCCGTTCAATCTCACGCCAAGGATCAATGGAGATTTTTCTCAGATAATTGAAATTTCGCGCCCGCATAGCTATTCCCGCCGATGTGGGCGGTTGAAAGGACCCAAATGATCGGGGGAATGAAATGGCAGAAAGCGTGAAATAGAACGCGCGTCTCCCTTAATCCGCGATATATATATTCATGTTGAAAAAATGCGTTTCGTTAACTTTAGAAATGTACCAAATAAGAAAGAATTCTCCCTTGTGATTTCAGCAGAGAACCGTAACGGGACAAGAAGTAACAAAACGCCATTTGTACATCTCGCTTATATAGACAAATTGGTATAAACTGATGGTTCTTTTTAATAAAAACACTTCCGACAGATAAGAATATTTCGAAACAACTCGGAACACGCCGAAGTATTTGTCAGCTTGTTTGTGCCGCGGGACAAATACGAGCCATTAGGCGTAAAAGTATCAACATCGACGTTAACGTGGAGAAATAACGAGCCCCGGCAGTTGGCGCGCTTAAGTTGCCGCGGCGAGTAATCGCCGGTGTCAAAATTAACTGCCGTTTACGTTCGATTTGCTCGCGCTTTCTCGGCCGATGCGGCGACCGCGAGCTGACGCCTAGCCGCGAACGCGCACGACAGTACAAATCGCTGGGATCGATAACCACCGGCTCCGTTTGATTAATGCCCGCTCGGCGGACGACACGGCTTAACGACACTTATTCGCGAACGACGGCCGACGACGCCGAGATTCTCAATCACTGTAAAAGCCTAATTACCCCGCTAACACTTTGCTCGCTATCGCTTGTTCGTCCTCAGTTCGTCTCGCTACTCCTTTTGCGCCGGGCGCTCCATCATTATTTATCTGTCGCCAGCGGTCCTTTCGCGACGAATGGGCGCGTTTAATTTAAAAATGAAATTGCCCAATGATCTATTATCTAAAAGAGCCCCCCATCTCAAGTACGCCCTTGCACTTCAAAGAGATCACGAACTACACTTTTCAGTTCCTTCATCTTAGTTAGCCTGGTTTAGACTTCTGCATGAAATATAGAGGATCCGAGGAAATTTCCCCGATATCTCAGGCGGTTTCGATGATGCATACCGGCGAAATCGAGTACGTGGCTACGCTCCCGTTCGTCCGAAGGATTCGTAGATCCTCCCAAGTTTAGAAATGTGCTTCTGCCTCACTCTCCGAAACTTGGATTTTTACCGTGACTCGAAAAATTTATATCCCCGGTTCCTCTCGCGCGGCGCCTTCCCACCCGTCGCGTAATCGAACGTATGGAAATTTTACTCACCACCGAGGTTCCATCAGCGGCTTAATTCAATATCCGTTATCGCCGCGGCTTTCCAACTCGATCGCATCTTCGGGCTTCTTCGACAATTTTCTGCAGCGCGCCCGGGTGGTACGCGAGCACGTGGCGAACCTACAATAATAATTATCGTCATTATTACCGTGCTGGCTTACCAGCCGAGCGCCCTAAACCAAAGTTAATTACCAGCCGCCGTGGCTAATTTAAATCAAGACTAATTGACCCGTCCCCCGTGCCTCGCCCCGTCGTCATTACTGCGCTCACGCTCTGCTCCCTCGCATTACGAAAGTTTCGCCGAAGTTATATTATATATGGCGGGACCTTTTGGACCAGTCGCGCTCTCTCTCTCTCTCTTTCTCGTTCTAGGCTCTCGTGAGAGTCACGTGAGACCGACATGAATTTCGAGTCCGTTTCTGTAAACGGGCATTGCTGTTACTCTATAACGGACCTCGCGCGCGATGAGCAGATACGAAAATGGACTTCGAACGTATTTCACGATTTCCGGCTCTTTTAGCTCATATACAATACTTGTAGAAATGTGCGATGCTTCACGCAAAACAGTAACAATTAATAATGGATCAGTTTAGTCGACCTTAACTGACACTTGTTTAATAAATTAAAAATATAACGTGCGACGCGTTTCGACCACGGGTTTGGGTCCTTACCAAGCACAAATTCTTAAAAATTAATCGAGTCATTGCACATTTTATAATCATGACTCAACTTTGTTATGTTTTACCGTTTAATCACATACTGCAATCCACTACCGAGACATTGATGACATTATGAATTTGCTGCCACAGACTCATGAACCCATTCTGTTTCGGCATAGATTAAAATGTTGAGTCAACTGTAGGCTGTACTTGAAAAGGACCCGATAAAGAGGTCGAAACGTCGTGACTAAAATAAAGATCGTCGTTTTTACCGGTCTGGTCGATTTTAAATTCCCCTTAAGAATTTAAGAATTTAGGAACCCCCGTAATTACCAGCATCCCACGTTAATGATCTTGCCGCGGCGACTATCAAATCGTGTCGAAACACGAGAACAGAGAGAAGACACTTTGCGAATTCAAAAGAAGTCTCGGTTAAACTAACCGAGAAATAACAAGGTAGTTCTTAAGAATTAAACTAATCAAGGAAATGTCCATTTGAAGTAATTTTAAGTCCATAGTGCAAATAACACAGATTAATAAAAGTTAAATAATTTCCTTTTCATAGAACATTTGTCGTTAATATTTGTAATTGGAATATTTCTAGCTATCACTTTTTAACGTGTCGTTTTATCAAATTGAGAATCAGACATAAATCACAATTTCAAAATATTGTTACGTGAAAGAAGCGGAAGGGAAATACGGTCAATTTGCAACTGCAACTAGTCCGTGGAGGTCGCTTCGAGGCAAACTAGCATAGTTGCAGAAAGTAAGTCACTCGTGTGCTCGCAGAGTTCAGCCCGGCCCGGTATAAGTAAATAGCGCACAGTTTCGTGTAAACGCAATTTGTCCCCGTAGTTCGGTAGAGAACATTTGGGTATGTTTTTGGTAGCCCACGGGAGTATTTCTATAGTCGCGCGAACTATCTCACGCGTGAAATTAGGTTAGATAGCGATTTATACAGTATCCCAACATTCCCATTTCGCTAATGACGGTTTCTTGCTAGAATAAATTTTCTTCGGCCTGCACACACAAACTTACGGATAAAAGTACACACTTGACCGCGCAACGCCGTACTAACTTAACAATGAAATGCTGCTACTGTCGTGCACAATATAATATTTATATAACAAAGCAACGTTAGCAGGAATTAAATTGCACGCGCGCCATTCATTAAAGAGACAATTTCGCAAAAATTTACGGCATTCGACAAAGCGGGGCACTGATTTATGTAATACCGGAGTTAAAATAAAAACTTGGCTCGAAAACGCGAGACACGCGAGCGTATATATCTTACAGGGGACATATTGTCAAGTTACAAAGTTAAGAATGTAGGGAATGCACGAGCTTTTCGGAATGTTTGCAAAATTGCACCGAGCGCTGCGGTTAACGCCCGCGCAGTGTAACGTTAGCACCACCGTAACGGTTCCGCGTGTGCGTCCCACCGCGTAAATTCCGGCCGTAAGCCGACCGGACGCTTAATCGGCGCCCGTTTAATTTCGAGGCGAATGTGTCTCGCGTTAAAGGAGCGCGCGCTCCCTCACCCCCGCAGGGGGTTGTCTCAAGGGCGACCGCGCGAAAAAGCGTAGATTTCTTCTCCGTCACGGCTGGCAGTCACCCACGCGGCCATTAAGGTCCCGGCACGGCCGCCATAAGGTGCACCAAGGTGCCTCGTGAGGCACACACAGCGTGTCGACCCTTTTATAATTAAGACGTTACTTTACGAGCGTGCACGAGAGCAACACGCGCGTGTGCGTCCCGGCCTCGTTCCTCTCGACGAGACGAGAGAGGGACAAAAGAGGGCATGTGACAGGTAAATGGGGGCGTGCATTTTGCGCAACGCATAATTAATTAAATCGTTCCGCACGCGGCGTCGTGACAGCGGGACGAGGCTAGAATGCAAACAACGTGCGTACATTCCGAGTGTCATTTTCCGTAGATACATACATCGAGCGGAAGGAGTCGCTTTGTATACAGGTCAATGGATGCGCAAATAATCCACATATAATCATATAGGTATAACAGAATTGTATATTACGGTGTAGTATTGCATTACGGTTATAGTATTACATATTGCATAATATTACATATTACGGAAACAGAATAAACGCGTTCATTTTATAGGCGGCATTTTTTAATTACTAGCTTGTCGAATTTTTTTTATACAACGACCGGAATGTTGCAACTGATTGTGAGAGCACAGTTAGACCATGATGCATAGGATTCTAGCCGAGACAGATCTAACCGTCATATATGTATTCAATTTTCCTCCTTCGGGACTTGGAAATTTTTCGAACCGAAGGACGAAAGGAGGAAAATTTTTTAACAGTTCCAGCAGTTCTGTTGGGAGTTCTGGGTAGCCCCTCAAGAGTTCTAAAGGAAATCCTAATGGCAAAATTAAATATTTCCAATACTTTTAGTGTTATCGCTGATTTCGAGATTTCATTTTGTGAAGTTAGCATCCCCAAGTTTTAAATTTAACTTTTTTAGGTTAATTCGCCAGAACTATTTTTAAAATTGATAAGGAACTCTAGAACTCTTCGGGGTGCATTCAGAACTGAAAAAAAAGCTTTTTTGAGACATGAGGTGCCAATTTCACAGAGGTCTCTGCGCCACTCATAAAACATAACGAATCTTAATTAAGAATTCATGTATTTTAAAGACAGCGTTTACATGGCTATGAGAAGATAAAAATGGCGTAATACGTGACAAAACGTTCCTACAAAATTGATGCCTCCCTTCGCATCGGTATCAATTCTTTCTGACAAAATAACGTGTACTGCCACTTTAAGAAATTGTGGAATCACTTGAAAATATATTTCCCCAGCACGTAACGTGTGGATAAAATATCGCGCATTTGTTCACATCACAGATCTTCGTTTCCCATTCCAACGGTATCAAGCGAATTTTATCCAAGTGCTTGCCGAGAAAAACGAGCGACCTTAGACGCCGCCGTAGGTCTCCGGCGGAGGGATAGTATTGGCGACACTGTACCCGTGCCGATAAATCGACCGGTCCTTCGGTTTGCATTCGCATCCTTATTTCGGGCTATTTGTCTCGAGTTCCGGGGGATTCCGGCGCAGCAGCTTAAATCTTCCCAACTGATCCCGCGGGACAATCCTCCCCGGAATGGGAGAAACTCTCGGAGTTTATCAGCCGGGAGGGGGACGATGTATGTAGCCCCGCGATCGTACAAACTAGATTGCGGAAACGATTATCTGTCGATTCGTGAGACTCGCCCCCCGGCTTTGCTCACGACGCCGCGTGGAACGCAATTTACTAATTTGCCGAAGTTGCCCGACGACGCGGCACCCAAATCGGATCGTGGAATAACGTATTAGGTATTAGATCGCCGAGCACGATTCTCGTATTTTTGTAATAAACGCGAGGCAAGTCAAAAATGAGACGAAGAACGAAGTTGCTTATAGTCACCAGTGGTGAGTAGAAATTAAAACGGGGAAACTTGTAGTCAATCCAACTGGCATATTCCTTTGTTTATTTAATACAACGTTTCGACCCTATTTTTTGGATCCTTACCAAGTGATGCTGCAAATCAGCAAACATACGGAATTAAAAGATTTTGTTAGTTATTAAGTAAAACAAGAGGAAGTAAATTAACGAACCTAAGTGAGTCATCGTCGTCCATAAGACAGAGTCAAATTACTTAATAACTAACAAAATCTTTTAATTCCATGTGTTTGTTGGTTGTGTTTGTTGGTTGTGTTTGTATAAACAAAGGAATGTGCCAGTTGGGTTGACTACAAGTTTCCCGTTTTAATTTTCAAAAATGAGAATTTCTTTTTAACGCGTCGGGAAGGAAGAAAATTTCACTTTGTAAAATCCTCAACAACTTTCTTTCCACGCAGAATATTTTGATAAAATCAACAGCAACGCTCGTGGCGGAATCATTTGTCACTTACAATTATAAGGTACCGAAGTACATTTAAAGGAATAAAGCGCCGAGACTCTTTACTAATGAAAACCGTATCAAAGAGCATCACGCGTCGTTCTCGCAAGTATTTTTTGTAATTATTAAAGGTCTTGTCCGCAATTAACTTTCCAATTAGTCTTCTCTTGAACTTACGTAAGATATAAAATATCTTCAATTTAGCAAAGCGCCTTTGAGATTCTAAATATTATAAATAACTCCCCGTAATTAGGTCTCTGTTTAAATTTTCACTAGAGTAAAGTTGACTGCAATCTCATCAGAAGTAAGCATTTCTAAAGTTTTCCCGCGATACTCACAATATAGCTAATTTATCGCGACACGTTGCGTTGAAATATTTAAAACCGAGAGAATATTTGCGACACGTCGCTACGGTTGTAAGAAAGTTGGTTCACTGGAACGGCGAAAATTAAACGAGGCACTCGTAGATCGTTAATCGTTGACAACGGAGATAGCAGTTCCGCTCCGAGGGCTCATTTCCAGGGTGGCCTGTCCGCAGGTCCTCAAGAGGTGGATGGCTTTTAATGAGAGGCCCGGGAGGTGCGATCTCTACAAATAACGGACGGAGGTGTCTCGTCTTGACGCCTGTTTACGCATTTACACAACAGGGTGTTCCAGAATCACGAAATGTGCTTTTTTTTTCAAGCAAAACTAAACATCTCTCAAAACTATCGTAATTATAATAGACTGAAAAAAATCGATAGTTACATAATTTCTCGGAATTCCTCGTTAAAAGGATTAAAGAGTTAAAAAGAGTTCCTCTAAAAAAAAATTGCGGTTTAATGGAAATTTAATGTAAAAGTTCTATACGTCAAGATAATTCAATTGAAAACGAAGACGCTCTATTCCACCAGCCCATTTAATCTTTCATAAGTATTCACGTGCACCTGCACGTTCCAACGCTATTTGCGAAGCATCTCATTTTATTTCCGGCTGGAGGCACATCCAGCGATTCTTGAATGCGCCGAGAGAGTGTTTGCATATTTTGACGCGAACGCGAGAATCTCTCGAGATGTCCAGCGTGAAAGTTGCTATCGAGATTGCAACGGATGTCAACTGGCAGCGTCCGCAGCTACCTTTGATAATGCAAATGACAGTATCTAGTAGCGACCTCCGCGATAAGATTCGCGTTTTTTTTTTTACGGGCCACTTCTCGGCCCTGATTTCATGGACCGCTCTACAAGGTGTCTGCGAAAACTCAATCAAATACGGACACTATTTATATACTATACTCGATTTTTTCTCGAGAATATTGCATGAATAGAGTAATGTAATTTTGTTTATAGAGAAACTTCTCTATCAGACTTTAATTGAACGTCATACTACTTGCATTTGTGACGTTCCTAAATTAAACATTTCAATTACTAATAACTCGGGCCCTCCTCTAATGAGGATTCTATTAAATCTTATACTAATTTTGTCAGATTGATACATTTTGGGTATGCAACACGATTGCCATCTCATTTTACATACGCTTAATTTTTATACGTATAACGATTTATTTTAATTTGTATAAACAATTTATTTACGATTGCTGTATTATTAGATTTAAATAGAACGCGATATAAAAAAAGATGCATGTACACGCAAAAGTTCTTATAGGAGTCCGTGTTACATAATATGATTTACAAAGTACAGTTTACGGTGAACACACTGTGCGATACAGATCTCGTGATTAATCCTCGCCGCAGCGCGCGATAAAGCAAATTTTTAAGTTACAGGTCGAATCTCCTTCTCTCTATCTCTCTCTCACTCTCTCTCTCTTTCCCCCTCATCCGACGCGACCACGAGATTGCATTTCGAGACAGCCACGTTGATTAACCCCGGCTAACAACGCCCGCGGGAGCACCCGTTATACAATTCCCGCAAACATCGTCAAATATTCATCCTCCGCGCGCCACCGGGCGGGAACATCGATTCGCGATCGGCTCGTCCGCCGTTTACGTTTTTATCTCGGCTTCGCGATGAACCCGACGGCACCCCGGCACTCGTTTCCGGGCACCCCGGGTGCCGAGGCAATAAACGAGGAACGGGTCGGTCCTCTCTCTCGCCGACCCATCCCGACTTTCATCCCGTTCTGTTCCGACAGCGACAGCTCTCGCCGCGTTTGGCGATTCCGCCTCTAACGGACGCTCCTGGCGGCTGCCGATAACGCGTTATCGAATATCGAAGAGGTAAATAATTTTAAAAGCCGCGCTATCGCGAACCGCGAGCCCCGAATGCGGAACTTGCACCGTTGAAAAATTAAAGCGTTACGCATTTTTACGTCGCGAATTAAAACGAAAAAATAACTACGGACTACTCTCGGCCACCACATCACATGAATTCACCCCTTCGCACGTCATACTACATTGTCGAGCCTGTGTAATCGGATCGTATATTCTTGTGGTTTATTTTTCAAAAATAATCAAAGGTAAAGTATCTACCGTAAGTAGTAAATGTGCACCGTAAATTTCTATTGTCATTCACAAACATTCTAAACATTTGTCTTTAACAATATGATATTTAAAAATACAATTAACGTATCGGAGAGTTTAAGAAATTTTTTAATTAGAGTCTAAAATAGCAAAAAGATTCTGTCTGTAAGTATCGAATAATGTTCTTACTCCTTCGACATCGAGCGCCGAGAGACTCCGGAAACCGGTGGGTAAGAATTTACTTTAACAAGAGATTTCGGCAGGTGCCAAATAGTCGTTACCACCTGTAACTCTTCTCCTCCCTCTGTCCCCTCCCACCCACCCCTCGAAAAATTGATGTTGTGTAACGTTTGGCCCGATAGTTTTGTTTGCGGACCGGTTGTTGTATCGCGCTTCCGTTTTTCCGCGCGCCGTCGATCGAGCGAAACGGACGACGCTCTGTTTGTAAATGTCGTGCCGTTTTAATGAACCGTATGGTCGATAATAGAATCCGTATATCTCACCCCCTCGCACCGACCTGGAACCGCACGCGAGCTCCGGCGTCGAGAGCATACACGCGCGGGCTGTCTCGATCTGCTCTCTCTGTCTCTCTCTCTCTCTCTCTCTCTCTTTTTTCTCCTCCCTCACCCGTGCACCCACCGGTAGCTAACCAAATTAAACGTAATTTGAATATCGTTTGAAATTCAATCGAGATGCCCCGCGACGGGCCGCCCTGGCCGCCGGCGGGCGTTATCGAATAAAAATATCGAAAATTCCGCGCGCGCAACGGCACAACGGTCACGTCCGCCAAAGCTACCAGAACGGAATTTCCGAAATTCCAGATGCGATCGGAGGGAGACGGATTAATGGAGAGATACATCGGAAGAAAGAAACAGAGAAATCAAGCTGGACAAACGCGGGGCGGAACGGAGCGGGTTTTTGTTTGGCGCGGCTCCCAATCTTCTCCCCCTCGCTTTTTTTTTTATATATACTTCCGCAACGCGTAGCACGCGATTTCCGCATACACGGAACTCGATTCGCGGATATTATGTTTTCGCTGCTTTCGTCGCGCGAGTTTACAGTTTTCATTATCCGCCGCTGCGCGGTGGCCACTAGCTAAGCTACTCCAAACGCAAACTGATTTAGAGAGCCTGTAATTAAAGACGGTGTAGACCGATCCGAAAATAATCTTACGTGTCTCGATTGAAACTCCTTTAACTTTGAGATTCGCCGTGCAGGCTGACTATATTTACCACGTTTCACTAAACGGTGACAATACCGTCCGAAAGCAATTTGTCGTTTGTCGAGTCGTCAACGAGCTCCGTGAAACAATCGAACAAGAGCATCGGACAATTTGTGAGAAACTTGTACGCTATTGATCGAAGCCATCGAGTCACTCGACCAAATTACGAAGTCCAGGCACAGAACGCGGAGATAACCGTGAGAGAAACGACAATAGCTCGGTGGCGAGTATAGAAACTTGAATACGGAATAGTGGAGCTTAAAAATCGCTTATTCGTTGGAATAAAAAGTGACACGTTTCTGGTTGCTTCGTTGTGTACTTTTTAACGACATTCTTACACTCAATGCGATCTTTTAAGATCGCTACTAGGATATTGCCCTAGGCCCATCGTCACGTAACTTTAAAGCCTGTCGCACAATAGGAAAGCACAGGCAATGGGAAAAGGGAATAACACAGGCAGCAGAAATAACTAAATTCCAACTTATCAGAAACCGCACTGAAAAAAATTTCTGGTTGAATATGGACGAATCAGATAATTCCTTTAGGATTTACCAGAATTCCTGTAATCCTACAGAAATTCTGGTAAATCCTAAAGGAATTCTGGTAAATCCTAAAGGAATTATCTGATTCGTCCATATTCAACCAGAAATTTTTTCAGTGCGTGTATCGACGCACAATGGAATATGGAATAGGCAATAGGGCCAGAATTTCCGACGCGTTGGATTTCTATTTCCTATTCCCTGTACTCGACCTATCTGATCAATCACAGTTGAGACTCTAAGGCAGGCACGTGGTTTCAAAAAGCAGATGATTAGACTGCACTCCCGTAGCCAACGAATCATCGTCTCTTGGCATTACATAGGTTTCTATTCCGCATTTCTATTCCCTATTGCTATTGCCTGTGCTTTCCTATTGTGTGATAGGCTTTAGGAAGAAACAAAGAGTGAGTTAAAGCTGAGATTAAAGTCACGCGACGTTGGTGCAACCGGGTCTCAATGAATTGTAAAATACACTAGTAAATTAAGTAAATGATAAAATTTGCTAACGGTTCGATACTTCGGTTCCACTGCGATTATTTTCTAGAGGAAAAAGATGCATGCCGACTTTACTCGTGGAGGACCGATCTCGGGAGCAAAAATTGGGCGTGACAAGGGAGATTTTAGAGTTTGATGCACTTGTTACGTGTGTGTACCGGTCGTAACAAGTGATCCAAAATAACATCACTTGTAGTTTAGACCCCGAGTCGCGACTCGCGGAACGCACGAATAGACCCGGGACTTCCTGCTTGAGGAGCGAACGGCTAAAGCCGCGTAAAGCCGTTTGCAAGTTGGCGGGAAATCTCGCGATCTTCGCGGTGAAGTTTGGGCACTCGATCGGACAGCTCGCTCGCGGGGGATTTCCTCGTTGACGGGATATATCGAGCCACCGAGCTGTATTACGGATATGCGGAAGCGGGACGAAACGGAAACCGGACGGGATTGTAGCGGCGCGGGACGGCACGGCTGACCGCGTTCGCAAATGCGGATCGATCGCGACGGCGGGCGATTGAGACCGTAATCCGTTTAATTCCCGACTAACGAAACGTCCTTTGTGTCGATTAACCCGCGCCAATCCGGCGGAGCCAATTGCTCCGCCGGATCGACCGCGTGTCCATGCCGTAAGGTCGAGCGGCCGGCATCGATCGGCCAGAACGCGGCCCGGAGAAACCGATCACGCGCGATTGTCCTCCGCCGTTACATCCCGCGACGCATCGAATATCCCAATCAGCAATCGGGCAAAGTAAATCCGACGTCACGTCCCGGGTAACCGCATCAATGCCGTCATTGACATCGACGGAGGGTTGACTGAGAGACGCGTCACAGGAGAACGAGAGGTGCGACAGTTATAATATCGTTACGTGGCTAAAATAATTTATTCGTCCAATTAAGCGACGGGATTTGAATAATGAATGAGAGATGAAGAAAAGAAGTTCTTTAGATTTACAGAGATACGAAATCATTAATTATTATTTGTTTTATTATTATTATTATTATTAATTTATTAGTAGCTTTTAATTATTGCACGCGATTGTTTAATTAAATTTAAATCATTCAATTTATTACTGAGCAAAAGTGAAGATTTCGCCTTTCCTGATTTCGTCAGTAAAATTAAAATTTCTTTATGTGCTTTACTCACTTTAATATATTATGTTTGTACTAGTATAAACGCCGTTATTTTTTTTTTCTTTCAACGCGAACTTATGATGCAACTTCAAATTATCATTTAATTCCGTCTACAACCTGTAGAGCTTTTTAAATATTATTATTAATTACAACGATATATGAAAGACAAACAAGTGAGTCCGAAGATAAATGTTATATTCGCCACTCTATCTTTCCTGCTTTTTTGCTGTTCACGTACGTGATTCTCGACCGTATAGCGTAGATAATGTAAACTATGAGAACTCGTCCTGGGAATTGATGTTACACGTCTATTGCTATGTAACGTCGCTGGCTGGCGCATTGCATCGCGTGCAAACGTGATGTGGTTGCACTCAGAGAATTCAGTAGATCTGAAGATAGCTGTATGTTTTTGGATGTAGCTTATCAACTGTGTGCAGAGAGAAAGAGAGGAAAAGAAAAACAGAAGGGAGAAGGAGGGAGGGAGGACGCGTAATACCTATATTGATTTACAGTATACGCGAGCAATTTTTATAAAATTTTTTGACTGACTTACTAATTTCGTAATTTTTTGCCGAGAAAGAGAAAAATCAATTGCAACGGGAATCAGCGTCGCAACCTGCGACGTTCGTCAGATATTTCTGCCGCGGCCGCGCAACACGTCGGCTACGTTAATACATTAACTCTCATCCTCGGAGATGAAAAAAAGCGAGAAATTAACTGAATTAACGAAAACATTTGTGTAAAAATTATTAATTCACTGGGATTCCCGACTGGCAGTCTCTCTCGGCTGGTAATAAGCTTAAGTACAGAAACGTTCCGGCACTTTATAAGCTGTACGAAATGTTACCCCCCGTGCCACGCGCGCGTTACAATCGTCTTATTGTACCAGGCGGGAGCGTATGCGGAGTGCAAACTCCGCTTTTATATTGTTACGCCGCTCCTGCTCCCGCACCCATGAGGATCACGTAATTATGCAATAATACCGGGCGAGCGCGGACGCGGGAGTATACACAGTACGTACGTCAGAAATTGCGCCGCAAATGTCGAAACGGCGAGCCACGTCGCACATTTCCATGCGTGACCACGATATTCGATAAAGGTTTATTTCGGCCCATGAAAATTGGATTTTCCAGGGTGGTGCTACGTGCGCCGCGCGCCGCAATATATGCAAAGCGCGAGCCCAGGGTGCAGCAACGTATCCGGAAAATATTTGATTTCTCGCGCAACTCGTCTGTTTCGCGGAAAATTCGACGTTGCGATATATAATCGCGCGGTTATCCTTCTCCCTTGCGCCTACGATCGCGAACGTACAGTTTCACGTGTTACACGTATTTTACCCAATTTTCACGATTCATAAAACCCGAATGGCTCTCGACGCAGCAAAAACTGCAATTCTTATGATTTTTAATTATCAATTTGGCTGCCAAATATATTTAATATATCAACGACGAGGATTTGTTCCCGGCGTTTCGAATCCGCCAGTTTACATTTGGATTTTATTCAATTCAGAATCCAACTCGCATCCAAACACGTTTCAATTGGAGCTTTTCTCGAAATGGTTAATTTCAATATATGATATTTTCATTTTTATTAAACCCGTTATTAAGCACGATAGCTGATAGCCGGCCAGCTTTTAGCTCCGAGACAAGGGATGGTTCTGACCCTTTCAAACAGACCGCGGAGATGAATTACGTCAAAGTAAATTGATTTCGAAGCAATCTCCTGTTCTACTTCCTGCGGGCGGAAGGCGATGTCAGATTTATGAGAAAAGCTCGAAGATTCTGGGCGGTTCTCAAAAGTATTATATATCCTGTCGACTGCACATATACACACGTCCTAACTCGAGCGTGAAAAAGAGTGTCTTAACACGCGCGGCTCGAAGAATAAAAAAAAAGAGCTTGGCGAACTCGGATCTTTCACTTGAGAAAAAAAAATATACAGCGAGGGCGAAAGGTCGGTTGAATTATAAATTACGTGGCCGTATATCGCGCGCCCTTTTCTCCAATTTAATCGTAGAGTTTCCCGCGGCTATCCTTTTCCCTGTCCAGCCGAATGAAGGTATTAAAATATTCCACGGGCGAGTATTGTACGCGCGTCCCAGTTTCAGCGACTCGCACTTGCAGTTTATTTTAGAACGGCTGCCGCAATATAATCTCATTATTCCGCGAATACCTGAATGAGGCGGGCGCGGAGAGAAATATACCGGTTCGCATCTCGCGCGGATCTCGCTCCGCCTCTCTTTTCCAACCGCCGCTTTCTTTCCTTATCCCGGTGGCTTCCAGGAAATCTTTCCCCACGAACTCTGGATTTAGTTGACGAACACCGGTACACATCCCGCTCCGCAAATACCTTCAAACGCCTACACCTTGCTCGGCCAGATTGAGCGTGAAATGCAGAAGGATCAGCCGCACACGAATATGGCGAATATTGCGTGTATCGTACATCCAATGTAAAATAGCGCGAGAATAAACCAACACCTGAGTGTCTAAGAAAGATTTTGCGAGGAAAACAATCTTTTATTATATTTCGCACAACGAGAACACGATATATTGAGAAAGAGAGAGAGAGAACGAGGAATTTTTATTTCAGTTATTTCTATTTTAAAATTTTAAAAATTTCAAGTATAACGTTAAACTTTAAAAATGCGTCAGCTTGGAGACTCATACACAGTAAAAAATACAATGTTAATGTTAACATATCTCACATGTCCCAAAAAGTCCACTCTAAATTGTAAGTTAAAATAGCATTCATCGCGTGTGTTACTTTTTGACAAATAATAAATGTTCATTAATCAACACTATATACTTGACATTTATGTCTATGTTCTTTTAGCCATAAGTGTGATGTGATAAAAACAGACAGGATCAGTAAACTGTACGAATAGTTACAGATGAAAATAGTTGAAATAATTTTTGAAAAAGTCGATATTACGTGTTTTGGTCGATTTTGTAAAATAGTTGTGCTAAAAGAACTCAAAATAATATTCAATTTTTAAATGACGTACATAAAGTGTCAAGTTATCATGTTAATATAAATATAACACATAAAAATGTTACGAAAATAATAACATATCTGTTTTTGTTAGTTTTACATTGAAATAATAATCAAGTCTTGATAACGCAAGAAAATTTTAACGTTTCAACGCACGGTTTTTTACTGCGTATCAACCTCCAGTCCCGTTTTGTTTCATTTTTTTTTCCTCGCAAGGCGAATGGCTAATTATTGTAAGTTTCTCGTTCGTGTTACAGATTTTTTAAAACATTCAAGTTTGATCCGTTTATGATTGCGCCACTGTACGGCGATAAAGTAATGACGTGCTAGTATTGATGCTTTTCCTGGCAACTTTAAAAGTGTCGCGACTACGGTGGAATTTTGCGAAATTCATCTTTAAACCTCGGGCGCGTTCTTGCACGCGGCGTGGCCCTTCTGCCAAGGAAAACACCGCCGCGTTGCGGAAGATTAATCTACGTCCGCTGTTAGGAACGACGTCGTCTGGGAAGAATCCGCACACCACAGGCGCCGTAAGACTAAATCGGTGAGGAAAGTACGGTCTCTTGAATTTTCAGAGGAACAGACAGGATTCAGCTCGGTCTTTTTTTTTTTGTTCAAGATAAAAGCGTAGAAAATAATTTAGCATCGCCTACAATTTTCGCGCAGGTATTGAAAAGCTCAATGCGCGCGTAACAAGCTGCGGTAAAATTGAAATAAAAGTGAGCATTTTCTTATAACATAATAGCAAAGCTCTTTCTTTCCATTGATCATGAAACTTAAAAAATGTGAAACTGTAATGTATACGTGTTATTGAATGTAATGCTTTAGAAAAACATAATTGCTCGTATTCAAGCTAGTTAACATAGTTTACGTTCGGATAAAGGACTTGAATAAACATCTCCCCCCCAATTCTTTATGTCGTGTTTAACACGACATACCGACAGCAATATGGCTCTCGTAAAACGAAAATAGTATTAGGTCAGCTCAATAAAAATAAGTATCATAAAATTCTACGTCACTTTGCGTAACCATTCCCAGTAACGATTAATGCGCCAAGAATATGGAGGACTAAAAATACGCGCACAGTCAAGGTTAGAATAACTTCTAGAATTTATCCCAGTCCAACCGGATACCGAGACGTCATTCTCTCAAATGTCGGATGTACTCGCGTTGCTGAAGTTGTTAAGTAATGTCATATATCAACGGATCTATAAATCTATAATAGCAGATAAAACAAGAAGCATTCCTTTGTATGTAATTTATAACAATTGTTGATAGACTGGCAATGCGTAAAATTGTTAATGCACAATGATAATCGCCAATAATCACGTTGATATCAATGAAAACTCTTTGAATTACAAGACATTTTCAAGTAATGTCTCTTTCTTTTTAATAAAACATGCTAGAAGCTGTAAAAATAATTCCCATTTATTTGGCTACTAGAAGATTTATAGTCTGTCCTAAAATTACACGTAATATAAAAGCAACTCAATGCGCGTGTCTCCGCCTTATGCTAGGTTCTAAAGTCTAATTTACAACGTGCTGTTTGCGTCTAGAAACATTCTATTTTGTAGCCAATAAGTACGTTTGAAAAACTTGTGCACACTGATAAATTGTACAATCGTACATAGTCGACAAGTCTCTTAAGCGTTTTGATTCGCTTGTATTATAAAACAGAATGTTTCGAGATGCAAAGAGCGCATTATAGATTAGGCTTAAACCTCGAAGAGGCATTCTCCGCGCGGCTAATAAAAGCTTTCGCGCCGCATATGCGGTTACAAATTGACGACGATTAGGGCACAAAAGGAAGTCCCGATCGGACGCCTCGTATTAACGATGCCCAAGCGATTGGATCTAAGCGGATTACACGCGCGCGCACAGGCGAATATCAGCGTTCTAAATCGCGCGACTTCCGACTGCCTCCGTGCCGCATCGCCGTCGCCGCGCTTGGGGTCGGCCGGCCGATGAATGGGCCAGGATGAATGGCGATTCGTCCAAAGGACGCTTGTGAATGGAGCGTATCGTACCGCGCGCGTAACGTAACACGCGATCCCGCGAGCTGTGTCAAAAGCATGTCTACTGCACAAAGACAAAGGGGAAAAAGGTAAGGATACAAAGAAAGCTCGGGGCCGTTACTGTCTCTTGACTCAATTAAAATCACATTTTCTTTGCAAAGAATAGCGAGGCATTACGGTTTTCCCCTTTGCAAGCGAGTTACGAGCCAATCTGCTAACGAGATGATTATTATTCGTTCTTCTTCGACGTCGTACGTTTGCGCGAAAAATTGAGCTCACTATTACTTTCCTATGTAAATTCACCGTGCTCGAAACTCTCTGTGTGTGTGTGTGTGTGTGTTTTTTTTAGCTTTCCATGTTTTGCAAAGCAAATCACCGGTGGAAACGATTAATAATTATAGAACAAGTCAGACTAAAAGAAGTAGAAAACGTATGCATTTCAAGGAAATAAAATAAATCGGACAATATTTCCGTATTTGACGAACGAAAGAGAGTACATTTGTATATACAAGGTGTTCCAGGGGGAAAGACCAATATTCTGGGAGGTGATAGTATCGGCCATTTTAAGCAAAAGTGTTCATTATGTGGGCACGAATGTGTGTCCCATTCCCCACTGTTTCCGAGATAGAGCTAATTGAATGTACAGCTGCAAAATTACTGACAAGAAAGTGACACGACGTACTTTCTAATATTGATTGTTCAAGTGGTACACACAGAAAAATATTATTGTACAGTCAAGAAAAGTAATTACTCAGTTTATTTTATTCCGTTTAAGTAATAGTTTGCTCCAACAAAGAATATTTTCTTAACAATAGTTTTAAGATATACTTGTTACTAGTCTTAGAAAAGCTTGCCATCTTATACTCAAAGAAAGAATTTATTCTTCTTTGAAGAAAATTAGAAAACTTATGGAAGAATTCCGTATGCTTCTTTTAATAAAGTCAGAAGAAACAAAATTGTTTTGCTTCAAATAATTCTATGTATTCTTGTTTCAAGTACTAGACTTACTAAGAACCAGAATATATTTTGAGTAAATATCACACTTGCGACGACATTATGATAGATTTGCGGATATATAAACTTATCAAATACTTGGAACAATTAATATTTACTTGCAGGTAGTATATATTTTTCTGTGTGTACATTTTTACAGATGATGATAAATTTTCAAAAATTCCACCGTTAACCACAATGCATTTTTCAACGCTTGTGTGAACGTGGCGCGTTGCTCGTTCGACATTTGTGAATATGCGAGGCATTTTGAACATTTCTACAATGTTATCGGCGCACCAGTCAACAGACGTATAAGAGTAAATTCCCGCAGACGTTTATGAGGTTGGATAAAGGGTGTAGTGTACAGAGGAAAAGTAAGTACACGGGACATTCAAGTGGCTCTATCTCGGAAACAGTGGGAAACGGGACATACATTCGTATGAACATTTTTGCTTAAAATGACCGATACTATCACCTCCCAGTATATTGATTTTCCTCCTGGAACACCCTGTATAAGCAATTACACCATATAGCAACGTTCACTCCAAATATGCTACCGGCCACGCTTTCTGTTAAACTAGGTATGTTTGTATAATATGGAAGTTTTTCAACTGCATTTTGCAGATAAAAACAATAACCGACTGCTATTGGAAAATATAATCCGCAACAAATTCTCGGTTCTCGATAAAAATAAATGACCCAGTTGCAAAGATATTTGATATTAAAAATAATAGAATTTTGAGAATTGAACCTTAATAACAGGATATTAAATTACTCTTGCAATAGGGTTTTATTTTAACCTTCGGTTTAATTTGACAAAGAGCCTTTGTGGGTCTCGTGAGATTTCTACACACATTTTCCCCGATACCTTTACATACCGCAACAGTTTTGCATAATTGTTTCCTTTCGCTACTGCGCACGATATTAATATGTAATGGCAGACAAATCGAAATTACATTTCCGTTTTCCGATATTAATTGTCTCAAAAAGTCCCAGTTATTCCAGTTGAACTGGGCAGCCCGGAAGCGAATTGAATTTGCATACGTTCATTTGCGCGTTTTCGCCCGTGTAATCGCGCTCGCTAATCATCTCTGTTTCGTGCTCGAGTACCACGGACGTGTACGGAGCTTTTCACGGGAGAGGAGATCGCCGCTAATAATAAGGATTAAGTTACCGGGCAACCGGCTGGGATCGACAGAGGTGGAATTATCGCGGTAAGGACGAGATAAATAAGAAGAGCGTGCGCATCTTGTTGACTTGGACAGTGCGTAACCGCTAAACCTCTCTAACCGCGCTGAGCATTAAAACGGGCACTGGCCGCACGAGAAAAGGATTAGTTTCTTCGAAGGCGTTTAACGATGATTACGGGATCGACGCTCTCGCACGCGATCGGGACGGTACGCGATAGACGCGGGTCCACGCCCGAAGAGCAGGAAGATGTAAATTCCAAATCACGCTCGTCGCCAACATTCTGCACACTTGCAAAGTAGACTACATTAAAAAGTCGCAGAATTTTCTTACTGTAAACTCCGTGTAAATTCGAATAATTCGAATAAGACAGAACCGAGGGGGAAAACCGCTGAGGGCATTGTGGTGTACAAATTTGCGGCATTACTGGGCATTGCTAGGCATTACTAGGCATTTGTGGGGCATTAGGCCTTGCTGGAGCATTATAAAGGTAAAATAAGATAAAACAAGATAAATGAGATGAAATAAGATAATAAGATAAAGTAATGCCCAGTGGGCATTAATGGGCACTGGTGTACAAGATTTTGGTCAGCGGTTTCCCCCTCGGACAGAACTGTAGCGGACATACGATCTTTTCGAACACGGAAATGCATTACGTTCATCAACTAAACTCCATCCTCGACTCGACCTTTGGTTTCGTCGGAGAATCAAATCTCATTAAATCAAGCTGGCGATACGAAAAGAAATTCCGACGTCTAAAATATGTGACGAGGGAGATCTCAGAAGGTGGATATTTCATCATTCGTACGCGCGCGCGCGCGCGGCTTCTGCTTCTTGTACTCCGGGTAATGGCGCTGCCTCGCTCATATCTCACCAGCTTAGCCGTTCGGCGTATATCACAGGAGTCTATGATAATGTCCGGCAAAAAGTCCGACACTCCCAGGGTCAAAGATCTCAAAGCTCTCCTGTCTCTTTCGCGCGCGCGAGCCCCTCTCGTGCCCTCCGCCTCGCGTTTATCAGGCGCGCTACTCGCGACTTCTACCTCGCGGTACACTTCGATGAACGACACGAACGAACGAGAAACAGGATAGATGTACGCGAGTCGTCCCGTCCAGTGAATAACCAGCTGGGAAATCTTATTAAATAACTGAATATCTCTCTCGAGCTGAAATATTGCCCCTTCGTGTAAGTGCATGTAGCATAAGATTTAACGTTTCGAACATATCGGCTTTGCGTCAGGAGAGAATTATTTTATATTCGTATGAAGAATATTAAAACGATGGGATTATTTGATTTAAGGTGCTTTACTACCTGAGGAAAGACGCCAGCGGTCGTTCACTCATGCAAGCGCTCGAAACGCGAGCGGAACGCAAAGGACGCCGCGCGCGACAGTCCCCGGCGCACTCGCGCGCATGTTACGCGGTCTAAAAAGAAAGGGAGGAGAGGGTTGCCTCTGCCCCCTGCGGCACGTTTTTACCCCGTGTTTCGACCGTATACGCCGTCCGTTCTCGTAGGTCGGATGCGCGACGCTCGAAGTCGTAAAATATCAGCGTCGCGCATGCGAGAGAACCGGTTGCTCTCGCGTATCGAAAAACAAATATTTTTCGCTGCCTAGCAAGGGGGCTTTAAATATTTCGCCCGACCTACGTTTCTCTCGCGTGCCAATTCCCTGCCCAACGTCGTCCATGCCATACGTGCCGACGTTGTCTCGCAGTGCGTAAACAATGGCGAATTTCGCTGGGCGCACCGGCGCAAACGCTCGGAAAATTGTTACGCAGAAGTTTACTTGTTGTTCGATGCAAAATTATAATTTAACAACTTGTGCTAAGCATCCCACAATGTACGGGCTAACTGGTACTTTGGTTTGGATGCTATGCGGTGTACATTACGTAAATTCTGTACGTATGACGGCCCTCGCGACATTATTTCCTTATAAGTGATGGTCAATGCTGATTAAGTTGAATTACGGAAAACAATGTTGGTCGTTGAGACGTTGAAAAGGGAACGCATAGGCAATGTGAGCCAACGCACAGTTGAAAGTGGTGAAAAATTGTGTATAATATTGGTATCAACCAATTTTTAATGTTAGAAATCACATAACATCGCAATACAATTGTACGTTTCGGTCTGCGAAAGCGACCCTCTTCAGCAATGAATTAATAATTAAACCTGTTTAGTCCAAAACATAAGATAAGAAGTTAAAAGTTAGCGCAACATAGTGGTCATTATAATGGGCGTGTGTATAAAAAATTTTCTTTTTAACATCTCAACAGCCAACATTGTAATTTAACTGGTTTATATGGGAGCCTCATTTTCTATTTATGATTTATGATTCTATTTATGATTAAGTTGACGTTGAAAATGGTCAAGTTCAGACGGATTCGCCTCTGGTATTTTTGTTAAAACCGAGTTGGCAAGTTTAGATGGATTCTCCTTTGGTATTTTCATTGTTCACCAACTTGGGCTAATTGATGTGGCAATCCATGGAGATGTAGATCTGGTGTCAGGCTTATCTTGCCATAAGATTGCGGCTGTTAAAAGCCAGCACCTCAAGCGGCTGCGTAACAACGCTCGGGACATTTTATTTGTAATTCAATATTTGACAGTTTGTCGGTAATTCGCGAGTCAAGAATGTGTCGTTCATGTTTGTAGCTCGTGTACGACATGACGCAACAGATTCAGGTCCGACACAAGAAAACTCCCTCGTCGACTACCATCTCCGTCGCGTTATGAAACCCAAGCACGTCGTTGCCGATAAATCAACGCAACAGCCGGGCGATCTCGCGGGCAATTCTCGATCGCCGGCCGGCCGATCAATCACGCGCTTTCAATCCCCGACACGTGCGCGATCCGGTGAACGTCCCAGCGTACGAACGAACGAATGAACATCAGCGTGGTATCGCGAATCAGCACCAGGTGGGCAGCTCACGCTAATTCACCGGTTAGCCCCATGCGGCCGGCATTCGACGTTGATTTGCATCTGCCTGCCCGAGCCCGTCCTCCGAATCGATCGTGCGCCCGCCGATAATTTTAAGAGAACGCGAGGTAAAACCGAAATAGGCAGACAAATAAACTTGAAGTTGCGATATGCTCTGGACGCGTCCTCCTTTTCTGATGTCTGTTTAAAACGTTCGGATTTAACAAACCAAGGTTACTTCATTTTAATTAAGCGCAGTTCCAGTTGAAAAATTAACGCGAAGATGCCCACCATAAGTACTGCTTATCGCGATAAATGTTACCACATGCCTCGGTGGTAGAATTGGTGAGACGCCCGCCTAGAGTGTAGGGAGGTCCAGGCTCAAACCCTGGTTGAGGTAATATTTTTCGCAATAAATTTTCTGTGTTAGTCATACACTGGCGTCAAATAATTGTTGATGTTACTTCATTTTCTCGTAGAGTATACAATTGAAAGTTATGAAATACATTTTGTTTCCTCTTAGCATCATTAGAACTGTCCAGTTCCAAACTAATTGTAAAAGTATAACTTGATTGTATCAGCAGCTTCAAGTTCGTTCGACCGTATCTGGCAATTTTTATGAGGCTCGCAACGTTTCGACCGTGGGTTGTGGTCCTTTTCAAGCGAACTTGATTGTATTAGCTCGTCGTACAATTCGTTTAAATAAATTACTCACAAAAGATACGTTTGCACATATTAGGTGTGGGAAAATAATTGAAATAATTGATATGATTGAAACAACGTAACAAATGTGTACGTGATAGATTCATTGTATAAGTTCATAGCGCGAGAAAGATATCAGAATTCTTATTCCTCGTTATTTGTCGGTATTGTCTGCTCTTGATTGCTAAGCTGTTCAATTCATTGTTTTTTTCCCCCCCCTAAAAGAATCGAGGCCTTTTTTCCCTCAATTTCTGGGACAAGTGATCTAAAGTGTGCCCCATCCCAGTCACACAGTGTCGACTCTCACCTCTCTTGGCCTCCAGTCGAGACTATAACATATTGCCCGGGGAATTAATTGAACGGCTGCGAGACGGGCTGACCGTATGGGATATAATGGATGGATAGTCGCGGCTAGATAATAGATGGATGGATACGCCGGTGGATGATAATGGGTCGTGTCAAGTGCGAGACGAGACGAGCTGAAGTAATCCAAGTGCCTACGATATGTACGCGACACGGGGTCGAAGGCTCCCCGCCCGTGACGTCACGATACTCATTTGTCGTCTCGCCTGACACCAGATCTACGTCTCTATGGATTATTACATAGATTAGCCCGAGCTGGCCAACTATTTTTTTCTCCGCGAATTCCTTGACAAAAGAGTAGCTCGTTTTGAAAATGTCGGAGGGAAATCGTCGGTCTGAACCCGCCAATTTTCATCGTCAAACAACTTAATCAGCATTGACCGTCACTTAACTTACAATATTTTTTATGTAAAATCTACTTGAAAGTAAATCAAGGATATAATTGTGCTGAAAGATAAAATTTCGGGGGTTTTAAAACTTCATTTCCGAAAACTAATTTATTTCTAATTATCGAAAGTATCATTTAATATTTGCAATTGTGTTACAAATAATAACAAAAATTGCATATGCAATCGATTGAACTTGCAAGCTATTTCGCTCGAATATTATATTTTTTGGAAACGGATTGCGATTGGCCGCCAGTGAGAGAAACCAGTCAGTCGGTCCTTTGAGCCTCATTTCCCAAGTATTCCCTGACTCTGGCTCCCTCATTCCCAAGGGTTGCAAGATTATCTCAAGAGAGATGCGAAACAATGAATACTTTTCAGAAGTTAATGAAGAGATAAGAATCTCATGAGTGCAAACATAAATATCATCTCAATGCAATTTGATCCGTATCAAGCCCGTAATAATAATAATCTTGATCGTTCATAAATAAACAAGACGATGTTATTTATTATCTGTATGTGAAACCGGTGGTAATAGAGTTTTGGTATGGCGTACCACGATTACTGTAATAACAGCCGGTGTTTGCCATTTCGATAACCTCCGCGCATCAATTCCGACAATTGCTCGACCCGACCGAATTCTATTCTGCGTTCAATTTAAAGAACGCTTTGCTAACGATGCGTTTCCTCGTTCGCCAACGTCTGCGCCCAAGGGAATTAACTGCCGCGGGTTAACCCGCGCCGCCATAAATTGATTAAGCCACTGAAAGCGACGTAATTTGTCTTCCACTTCGTTTTGTTGCAGATCAGTGCGGAAAGTGTCGTGCCAGCACCAAGAGGCTAAATCTCAACAAGTACTGCAAAAGAGACTATGGTAAGTGTTTCCGAATCAAACAATGTTGCGGACAAAGAGCGGCGTATTAATCGCACTTGCCCCTCTGATATAATGGAACCCGAACCGTAGAAACCCAAACAACTTACGGCAAATCGCGCCGCCGCGGAATTCTATAATTAAATCGTCCTTATATACGCCGGCTATTGCAAGTTTATCTAAAGATAAAACGACTTGAATAAAGGGGTACGTCACAATTTCTCTCGCATCTATCTATTTACATTTAAAGCTTCTTTCCGAGCTTCTTTATTGCGTTGAATGTTTTTAAGTAGTAAAAGTCACACTTTCTCACAACTCCTTAATCATTAAATTGAACGTTTTAAACGTCTCAAATACTACAGAGAATATCGAGAAAAACACGTTTCCACTGCCACTAAAGATTCGAACGATAAAAAATTCTTTTAAATCTAGACTAAAGAATTAGCGTTGTGTCCGAATGTTAATCTCATTATTTTTCATAGATAAGTAATACGAAATTCAATTGTACACCGGCAGGTTAAACAACAACGGTCGAAAGCGACGATAAGCATAGTAATGTAGACAGTCGTCAATTCCCGGCTGGCCGATGTGGAAAAACATTGCGTGGCACAAAGCCACCGGAATTGTTTCGGCTTTTATCGAGGATAGATGTGTGCCCGCCCCAGTAATGTGCGGAGGGCACATGTGAAACAACGATTTATGCCAGAGTGCTGTTCTCTCTCTCTTTCTCTCTCTTTCGAAAGTCCTCGAAAAAGTCGAACATAAACGTACGCACAGGCGGGGGGGGGGGGACATGAGGAGAGAGAGAAACAGGGAGACAGCAAGAGAAGAGGCAGTAACGGATTTAGAAAGCCCTGCGTTTGTTACGTGAAAAAGATTAACAAACGAGATTTCAGAGAGATTGCGTTAAACGAAACCAAAATGGATATTTATTAAGTGGAGGGTAATAATCCTTTCTTATCGCCTTCTATTTAAAAGGAAAAGGAATCTTCTAATTTTCTCACTTTTCGCGATAATCGCGCTAATTAATGCTTCATGTTCTACAGCTATTTTTCTTTTTGGTAAATGTAAGCAAACCATCAATAATACCATGTCGAATCTCGTTGTTTTTTTTGATCACCGGAAACATGCAAAACTATTTTCTCATTTGCCGCTTTGTAATGCCTGGGGCTCGGAGTTTGCTAAACCCATCGTTGAGGAAAGCGTGAAAGAAAGGATAGGGTTGCTTGCGTACGGCCGTGATTGCTCGCTCTCCTCTCGCGGTGGCGTGTATAACGTTCAAAAATGAAAGACTCGCGTTTTAACGGTGCCGGGGCTTTCAATAATAGAATGGTATGCCTTTGAGCCGTGGTCCGGCGCGGGTTTGGCCGAGCAGAGCGGCTTCGCTGCTCCCTGCTTCCTCTCCTGTCCGCTCGTTTGATTCAGCGCAGATAAATCTTCAACAGGTCTGCACTTAGCTGTCTCCGACTTAGAATAGCGGCCGAAACGACCGCGCATCCCATAGCCGCGACGCGAAAACGAAACCGATCGGGAACGGCGACGTCTCGCGCACGTGCCTCCGCGTATTTTTCGCTAAGAGCAAGGGATGAACGTCGTGGAAAACGGCTTTTGATATTGCAATGCATCGGAGGATCAAATAGCGATACGAAAGAACTTTGCGTGAGTTCTTGATAAAAATAGAAGGATAAAGAGAATGTAGAAAAGGAAATGTAGAGAGGAAAACAGAGAGACGTTCCAGTATTTGAAAAAGCACCAAAATTCTTTTCATTTACGACTATTAAACATTTTTAAGAGATTTTAACTTGAACCATTGGAAATCTGGAAAATAAGTACACTCTTAAAATAAGAATCGAAATTGCTTGTAGAGTTGAAAACAAAATTACAAATATGCATAATTTTAAATGTTCAATAATTTAGCACTCTGCTTTTCATCAATTAATATCTCGCGAGGGAAAAAGTCGATTTCAAGTGTTAAGGATGCAATATACTTTTGGGCTACGAGATTATCAGAGAACATACACGTTTCCGTTTTTCCGAGGCTACATCTTGCTATCCTCCCCCGCGAGAAATGTAAAATTGCCGGACTTACAACGTCAGGAATAACGCGGCTCCGTGATTCGAATAGCAAACTCCGGGGTCAGGCACGACGGCGTATAAACTCGTAACGCCGACGTCGAGTAATGAATGGTCCGATCGAATGCAACTCAACGCTGAATCGTTTCGCAGGGGCATGACCCTAGTCCTTGGCGAAAGGCAAAGTATCCCTGCCGGCTAATAGTATCCCTGTCCTGAGGACGACAGGATCGATCGTAACAGAAGAGAATGAAAAGAAAAGAGCGCGGCCACAGCCCCCCATTCGATTCTATGGACTCGATATAGGTTGAAAGGACCCAGGCATCCTTTGAACGAAGGGAACCACATGTGTCCGCGTGTTAAAGGCGATTACGTTCGATACGCATTCCAATTGCGATGTATAACGTCAATTCTGTAATTGCACTTGCTTAAAGTCTCACGAAAGGAACTCTCTAAATTTTTTGGAGTGGAATCTCACTCTTCTGGAGAAGAAAGAATGAAAATACTGCCAGTCCGACTGGAGGGCAATTTCACTTTTGTTCACCCTTTACTTGGATTGACTCTTCAACTCTGAAAGTGCTACGTTTTACTTTCATCGATTATTGTTAGCAGTATAAAATTCATGAAGAGCTTCGCTATTGTTTGTTCACTATGATCATCGCATATAGAGACTGTGTTCTAATATTCGCAGCCAGTACTGAAAATCTATACTTTATGTGGCAGTTTCGCTCATTCTGCTGACTGTCGCGAAAGAACGCGGCTCGTGACGAGGTCCCTTATACCCTGTGCCGAACTATCGTGATCTTACGAGTTCGGCGGTCAGTGGCGGAATACCGTACTTTAAGTTGGAGTAAATTTGGAAATGCTAACGACATTACTTTAAAGATAAGAGTGAAATTCTTCACTTTTCGTCATCAGAGCGAATTAATTCACTTTATCGGAGTAAATATTCACTCGGAAAATTTAAGAGAGAACGAAAGCTTTCTAAACGGGTAAACGCCATTCGAAAAACGACGTAAAGTCCTTTATTTTATCTTGTAGAATACTCGGGGAAAGGAGAGGTAACAATAACTCCAGCTATTGTCGCAGTTGTTACCTTCATATTCTACGAGATACAATAAAAGCTTCGAATATGTTCTCGAAATGGGATTCTCGCTTATATATATATATATATATATATATATATATTCCTGCCCCAGATACTCTACCTCAATTATATAATATAGAACTTGGTAACATTACATGTGTGTGGTTGAAACGCAATGTTCAATATGTTCTTTTTCACCGCAGCTATTCTGGGCAGAATAACGGACAGGCACAAGAAAAGCGACGGCTCGCAAGCCGGCACGAGCGTATCGGGCACATCCTGGATTCGATTCACTCTAAACGTCGACTTCATTTACAAGAAAAACCCCAACTCGAGGATTCGACGTGGCGACGTATCTCTTTACGTTCACTCGGCTGATCTGGCCTGCAGATGCCCCAAAATCAAGCCCAATAAGTAAGCATTTTATCGCCCCGTCGAAGAATTTAATAGCGAGATTGTGTAATGTCGTGACGTCAAGCTGTAAAAATCTAGTAAAAATTCCACGATTTTAAATTGACTCGCTCTGTCTTTAAAACGACGGAAAAACCTACTACGTTGAGTGAGTTACTTTAAAGAATGTTGATTCTTTAAGCAAATTTTTAGAAATGTTCCTTCGAATACAAAATTTTTTCCAAAAACTAAAAATATAATAGAACACTGCAAGTTCTTATGAATCTAAATTTGCTCCTCGTGAGTCGCGAGTATCGTTAATCTCGTCATTGCTCGGGCAATGTACGTTTCGAAAGGCATTAATAAAGACACGCGAAGCCCCTGACGTTTCATATCCTTTAAAAGCTTTACATATGTCGCGGCCAACTTTGATTTTCTACTTGTCTCCATCATAGAGATCAATCCGAGCGGTCAAGGTTTTCCAATAGGGCGACTCTGATAATATGGAGACGGGCGCGGCTGCAACGACCGTGAACCGGCTGTCAGAAGTTACCGGAGTGGCCGGCAACAGCTGACGGCTGGACAACGACGGCGGCTGTACTCACGCGGCTCTGTTATGTTCGCAGGTCGTACTTGATCCTTGGCCAAGAGAGTGACGGCAGTGGCCAAGGTGGGCTCACGGTGACACAGAGGTCGATCGTCATCGAGTGGCGCGACGAATGGCACCGCCGAATGCGCCGTTTCCAACGAAGGGCGAGATCGTGCCATTGAGATGCTCGTACGTCGCGGAAAGAGAGGAAGAGATAGAGAGCAAGCTGGGGAGAGAAAGAGAAAGAAAAGAGAGAGAAAAAGAATGAGAGTGAGTGAAAGAACAAGATCGAAAGAGAGAGAAAGAGAGAGAGAAAGAGGAAGCGTACATCAGTATGTTGCGTGTATATGTGTGTGTGTGTGTGTGTGTCTGCGAAATGAAAGAAAGAGAGGGAGAAAGAGAGAAAGAGAGGGAGAAAGAGAAAAAGAAAGAGAGCAAGTGAGTGAGAGAAAGGGGGAGAGAAAGAAAAGAGAGG